>NC_135861.1:1047773-1070273 GCF_031162955.1 Sander vitreus | reverse complement strand
AAACTGGGATTACGCCAGAAGCTGATCTCAAGCCTGTTGGAGAAAAGACTGCGATGGGGTTGTATTAAATTGGGATTTGTTTGAGGAAATAATGCAGAATAATAATTAATGCTCTACGTTAAGATGGGAACAGGTACGCACATTACTTTGTCACATCAAATTAAACAAAAACATTTTAATGTTCATTGGGGCTGTCAATCACAAACGGCCCCGAATCTGCAGAATGACCCATCATCACCTCATCAGTTAGGTTCACAATCAGGTTTGGCCTTTACCGAAGATTATGGCACTTTTTTCAACGTTTTTGGCACCTTTTCCGACATTTTTGTCACTTTTTTCAACGTTTTTGTCACTTTTTTCAATGTTTGTCACTTTTTTCAATGTTGTTGTCACTTTTTTCAATGTTTTTGGCACCTTTTTCGACATTTTTGTCACTTTTTTCAATGTTTTTGCCACCTTTTTGTCACTTTTTTCAACGTTTTTGTCACTTTTTTCAGTGTTTTTGCCACCTTTTTGGCACTTTTTTCAATGTTTTTGGCACCTTTTCCGACATTTTTGTCACTTTTTTCAACGTTTTTGTCACTTTTTTCAACGTTTTTGTCACTTTTTTCAACGTTTTTGGCACCTTTTCCGACATTTTTGTCACTTTTTTCAACGTTTTTGTCACTTTTTTCAATGTTTTTGTCACTTTTTTCAATGTTTTTGTCCCTTTTTTGATGTTTCTCACTTTTTTCAATGTTTCTGGCACCTTTTTTGTCACTTTTTTCAACGTTTTTGGCACTTTTTTCAAAATTGTTGTCACTTTTTTCAATGTTTTTGGCACCTTTTCCGACATTTTTGTCACTTTTTTCAATGTTTTTGTCACTTTTTTCAATGTTTTTGTCACTTTTTTCAATGTTTCTGGCACCTTTTTTGGCACTTTTTTTTTTAGACAATTTTGTCGCTTTCTTCTATGATGGCTAAGGAACTTTTCTGCCGATTTTTTGGGGGCTTTATGAGGCCCAAACTGTAAGTGAGAAAGCTAAATCAGACATGCAATAATACAGTCAACATATTTGACATTTTCTCTTAAATAAAAGCATGTCAATAAACTCTACATGTCTGGCTCCTTAATGTGATTATAACTTCCCAGTCTGGCTCTTAGTGAAGTCTCCGTTTGTGTCCGTCCAGACGACAAAGCAAACCTGGAGTTTTCAGACCCAAACGTGGGGCAGCAGTGTTTCCAAATGGTAACGTTTTAGGGGCTCTGAAACGCCGGAGCAGCGTGGACGCGAGGCGTAAACGTAGCAAAAGATATTTGTTTTTATACCAAAACATTGTGTCTCCAGCTGCTGAGGCTGAGCTGTATCTTTGATGAGATACATCATACTGAGGCTGCATCGTGTCGTGTCTTCCTGCAGCGTAAGAACACCAGTTTCACACTTTTCTGTTTAAAATCTAAAAATGTACTTTTATTGATATTGAGGAAAACAATAAAAACATTCTGTGTGTAAAATCTACAGCAGATGAAACGAAACTAAATGCCTTCCCGTCTTCAGTGAGCCTCAGATCTTCTGCTCCTCAGGCTGTATCGAGGCTGACCAATCAGGAGGAAGGAGAGGAAGACGAGGATGAAGATGACGATACAAGAAGAGAGAAGAGCAGAGGTCAGAGTCAGGACCCACCACATCTGAGGGTTTCCCCCCTAAAAGTGGCGTGGTGGCTGCGTGGCGTGGCGGCTGCGTGGCGTGAGCGTGGCGGCTGCGTGGCGTGAGCGTGGCGGCTGCGTGGCGTGAGCGTGGCGGCTGCGTGGCGTGAGCGTGGCGGCTGCGTGGCGTAAGCGTTGGCGTGGCGGCTGCGTGGCGTGAGCGTGGCGGCTGCGTGGCGGCTGCGTGGCGTGAGCGTGGCGGCTGCGTGGCGTGGCGGCTGCGTGGCGTTTTCTATGTCTTTACACACCAGAAAGGTGTCTGACTGCTGCTGCTGCTGCTGCTGCTGCAGCTAGCCTCGTCTGTACACGTGGATGTTTCCCATGAACAAACATAAACAGATCTGATTACAGCAAAGACAACGTCTGCAGTATTGACAGGTGCAATATTTGAAAATCAATAATTATTTATTATTACGTTTATTCTTCTGCATTTATATCAACACCTTGAGACTTTCAAACATCAACATGTCATTTATTAAATGCATTTGTGTCAAAATCAGAATCAGCTTTATATGCCAGATATGAGGACACATACCAGGAATTTTGGATTCTACATTGCTCACAATGTGCTTACTCATAGACAACAAACAACAAAAACAAACAATATATACACTAGGGCTGGGACGGTATGGCGCAACCCCCTCACGAGATGTTAAGGGAGTGACAGCCCGTGTGGTCGCGCAAGGAGAGCGAGCGGTAGGCCTAACGGAGAGCAGAGTGCCGCTGTGAGGAAAAGAGATCGCGAAGATGATGTAAAGTGAGTTAAAAGTGAACAAGAAAACAACGAGCTAGAGCTTCTCAAGACACCGTGGCTTTATCTGTTGTCCATACTGCCGGTAAAGTGGCGACCCCCCAAAAAAACATCGGCTTAAACCCTACAACATATGTTGCAGCCCGTCTAGCAGCTGAGCAGACAGAGAGCAGAGAGGGCGACTCTGCAGTTCGCTAACTTGTTGCTCTCTCTATTGATATAAGCCGCTATAAACAGAAGAAAAACTCTGCTAGCTGCGAGGCTAATGTGCAATAAACACTGCAGCTTGTTATGCTAGTTAATGTGTCTACCTCAGCTGAGAACGGAGACATGTCTTTGTCTTTCCTACCGTAACGTGACACACTGCCTGCGTGACACACTGCCTGCGTGTCACGCAGGCAGTGTGTCACGCTCTAACAGGTCATGCTCTAACCTGTTAGCATGGGAGCCGAAATAAAAAACGGACACGCCACGCAGCTGACACGCTCACGCCACGCAGCTGACACGCTCACGCCACCACGCAGCTGACACGCTCACGCCACCACGCAGCTGACACGCTCACGCCACCACGCAGCTGACACGCTCACGCCACGCAGCTGACACGCTCACGCCACGCAGCTGACACGCTCACGCCACCACGCAGCTGACACGCTCACGCCACGCAGCTGACACGCTCACACCACCCAGCTGACACGCTCACGCTACGCAGCTGACACGCTCACGCCACGCAGCTGACATGCTCACGCCACCACGCAGCTGACACGCTCACGCCACCACGCAGCTGACACGCTCACGCCACGCAGCTGACACGCTCACGCCACACAGCTGACACGCTCACGCCACCACGCAGCTGACACGCTCACGCCACCACGCAGCTGACACGCTCACGCCACGCAGCTGACACGCTCACGCCACCCAGCTGACACGCTCACGCCACCACGCAGCTGACACGCTCACGCCACCACGCAGCTGACACGCTCACGCCACCACGCAGCTGACACGCTCACGCCACCACGCAGCTGACACACTCACGCCACCACGCAGCTGACACACTCACGCCACCACGCAGCTGACACGCTCACGCCACACAGCTGACACGCTCACGCCACCACGCAGCTGACACGCTCACGCCACCACGCAGCTGACACGCTCACGCCACCACGCGCAGCTGCACACGCTCACGCCACACACGCTGACACGCTCACGCCACGCAGCTGACACGCTCACGCCACGCAGCTGACACGCTCACGCCACCACGCAGCTGACACGCTCACGCCACCACGCAGCTGACACGCTCACGCCACCACGCAGCTGACACGCTCACGCCACCACGCAGCTGACACGCTCACGCCACGCAGCTGACACGCTCACGCCACGCAGCTGACACGCTCACGCCACCACGCAGCTGACACGCTCACGCCACGCAGCTGACACGCTCACGCCACGCAGCTGACACGCTCACGCCACGCAGCTGACATGCTCACGCCACCACGCAGCTGACACGCTCACGCCACGCAGCTGACACGCTCACACCACCCAGCTGACACGCTCACGCTACGCAGCTGACACGCTCACGCCACCACGCAGCTGACACGCTCACGCCACACAGCTGACACGCTCACGCCACCACACAGCTGACACGCTCACGCCACCACGCAGCTGACACGCTCACGCCACACAGCTGACACGCTCACGCCACGCAGCCAGTGTGCCGGAGCCCTGACTCTCGGGTAACCTCGGATCCGATCAGATGTACCTGATGATCCTCCACCAGGATGCTGTAGACCAGAGGGGCTGAGGACGAGGAGTGGCGAGGACGCCTGACTGAGGCATTCTGGGTAGCGGGACTCTGCACTGAGGCATTGCGGGTAGCGGGACTCTGCACTGAGGCCTTGTGGGTGTTGTAAGGCTGCAGGGTGATGTCAGCTGCCGAGGTGTTCACCGTACTGCTGAGAATACTGTCGGTACTCCAACCTGCAGTACAAATACACACTCAAACGGTTACGTGGACAGAGAGGAGAGACAGGGTTGGGGCTAGAAGGGACACAGCTAAGGCCGGCGACACTTAAAGGGTAACTACAACCTGGACCATATGTTCCTATGTTTTTGTGTCTAAGTGACTGATGGGAACAACAGTCTTTGACATTGGTCCAGTATTAAGAGAGATCGCTGCAGTCGGCAGCGGCGATACAAGCCCTAATGTAAGTTAACAGTAATGGGCCAGCTTGTATTTACCTTCACTAAAGTGCTGGTTTCACCACTGACAGACTCAGATTATTATTCTATGTGTCTGACAACATTATGGAAAAGATTTCTAAGGAGGTCGACCTTTCTGTTAAAGAGTAAGATCCTTTTTTTAAACATAAAAACATCTGTGAATTTGCGTTTGTTAAACCCACCAGACTCCATGTAAATAAACAGGAATTTAAGCATCATAAAATACACTTCATTCAAAGTCGACAGAAACAAAATAAAACTACGAAAAGCAGTTTTGGGTCGTCTTTCCACTTTTCCAACCATCACAGCTCTAGTTTTGGTTGAACTAAACACATAGTTTACTGATTTACATGTGAAAACATGTTGGCTCTATACACGCTAAAAGTGTTGTTTTTTTAAATGGAGTCTGGTGGGTTTAGCGCTACAGACTTCAGAGCTGTTTCTGGTTAAACAGAAAGGTCTCAAAGAGGTTTTAAAGGTCTATCTCTGAAGGGATCCTTTCCCCTTGTAGATGCTGTGCTGTGTGACTGATATTTTGCTGCTGTAACACTGTAATTTCCCATTTTTGGGATCAATATCTATCTATCTATCTATCTATGATATCGTCTCATATCGATCGCAGGACCCTGAATCAAAACCGTATCGTGACAGACAGACAGACAGACAGACAGTTATACAGACAGACAGACAGACAGACAGTTATACGGAGACAGACAGAGCGTAACAGTCTGTAGCTGTGGGAAAAACAACAGACGGTGCATTCACTTGAAACTGGTAATTTACAGCCTCGCGGTGCATTCAAAGTTATTGTAAAATACCCTTTGCCCATCCGGTTGTTGTTTTTGTTGTTCAACAGTAATTTACTAGTGAAATAAGTTACTGTTATAAGTTATTAATAGATCATTTCATTCTTACCCTGTGGCCTTAGCGATAAACAAGCCCTTCTTTAATGTCGCCGACTGTCGTTTTGTGCCGTTCTTTTTATTTTTTTTATTTTATGTTTTTTAAAGTATCGGTTCAGGCACCGGTATTGGAAAAAAACTCACTGACACCCAACCTTATACATATCTCTGTATGTTGTCTGTTGATGTATATTTCCATGGGACAATAAATATCTATCTGTCAACAGACAGACGGGTACGGACCGATGTGAGAGAGGTGAGACAGATCCGGGTGGTCTGTGGTCGGACACACCAACTTGCTGCACTCCTCCTCTTCCTCCTCTTCTTCTCTTTTTATCTCCTCTCTCCTCCGCAGCGCCTCCTCTCTTCTTCTACTCTCGGCCCGCCTCTGGAAGAGATGTGACAGGAAGTAACCTTCAACTCTGTGACATCACTAGTTCACTTCCATACAGAAATTGGGGGGGGGGGGGGTTGAGATCTCAGACTATCTAGAGAGGTCCCGCGGCATGTTGAGAAAAGCGACAAAAAAAACGTAAAAGAAATTGTAGGAAAAGGAGACAAAAACGTTGAATAAAAACGCAAAAAAAGGAGACAAAAACTTTGAAAAAAAACGTGCAAAAAGGAGCCAAAAACGTTGAAAAAAAACGTGCAAAAAGGAGCCAAAAACGTTGAAAAAAACGTGAAAAAAGGAGACAAAAACGTTGAAAAAAAATGCAAAAAGGAAACAAAAACGTTGAAAAAAAACGTGCAAAAAGGAGCCAAAAACGTTGAAAAAAAACGTGCAAAAAGGAGCCAAAAACGTTGAATAAAAAATGCGAAAAAAGGAGACAAAAACATTAAAAAAGTGCAAAAAGGAGACAAAAACATTAAAAAAACATGTAAAAAGGAGACAAAAACATTAAAAAAAACATGCAAAAAGGAGACAAAAACATAAAAAAAACATGCAAAAAGGAGACAAAAACGTTAAAAAAAACATGTAAAAAAAGGAGACAAAAACGTTGAAAAATGTGCAAAAAGGAGACAAAAACGTTGAAAAAAAACGTGCAAAAAGGAGACAAAAACATGAAAAAAACGTTGAGCAAAAAACATTGAAAAAAATGCAAAAAGGGAGCCAAAAAACATTGAAAAAAAAAGCGAAAAAAGGAGACAAAAACGTTGAAAAATGTGCAAAAAGGAGCCAAAAACGTTGAAAAAAAACTTGCAAAAAGGAGACAAAAACGTTGAAAAAAATCGCGCAAAAAAGGAGCCAAAAACGTTGAAAAATACGCGAAAAAAGGAGACAAAAACGTTGAATAAAAAATGCGAAAAAAGGAGACAAAAACGTTGAAAAATTTGCAAAAAGGAGACAAAAACGTTGAAAAATACGCGAAAAAAGGAGACAAAAACGTTGAAAAAAATGCGAAAAAAGGAGACAAAAACATTAAAAAAATGCAAAAAGGAGACAAAAACGTTGAAAAAAATGTGAAAAAAGGAGACAAAAACATTAAAAAAACATGCAAAAAGGAGACAAAAACGTTGAAAAAAACATGTAAAAAGGAGACAAAAACATTGAAAAAAAAATGTAAAAAAAGGAGACAAAAACGTTGAAAAATGTGCAAAAAGGAGCCAAAAACGTTGAAAAAAAACGTGCAAAAAGGAGACAAAAACGTTGAAAAATACGCGAAAAAAGGAGACAAAAACATTGAATAAAAAATGCGAAAAAAGGAGACAAAAACATTAAAAAATGTTGAAAAAAGGAGACAAAAACATTGAAAAAAAAAGCGAAAAAAGGAGACAAAAACATTAAAAAAAACATGCAAAAAGGAGACAAAAACGTTGAAAAATAACTTGCAAAAAGGAGACAAAAACATTGAAAAAATAATGCGAAAAAAAAAGGAGACAAAAACGTTGAAAGAAACTGCAAAAAAGGAGACAAAAACATTAAAAAAATGTGCAAAAAGGAGACAAAAACGTTGAAAAACTGCAAAAAGGAGACAAAAACGTTGAAAAAAACGTGCAAAAAGGAGACAAAAACATTGCAAAAAGCCCAGAACTATTACTAAGCCCGGACTATTAAATGATGATTATGAATTTACGTAGCGACCGCCTCCGTCTCTGCCGTTGCCATCTCGGGGCGGACATTTTACAGATGAAAAAGGTGTTGAACATTATTTTACTGTTACAAAAGTGTTGAATTTATTATCACAAGAGGTAAGTTATTTTACAATTATTGATGTTCATTTGTAAGTTTGTGGCATCAGCTGTTAGGTGGGTTCCTCTTACAGGCCCTCATGGCTTCTTTTAGGCCACATGTGCATTTTATTAAAAGTATTGTATCTGCTTTTTAAATGTCCAAAGAAAGAAAGAAAGAAAGAAGTTAGTTGTGGTTGGATCTCCTGCCTCCAGAGGAACACGCGTCAGGATCGCTCCGATGAACAGCAGCGACCACAATCTACGTTCAGAGATCTACGTCCTTCACCTCTCTGACATCACACGTTAGATTCTGTTCTCACCTTCACAGCCAGCTGATTGTTCTTCTGTTGCTCCCCCAAAGACTCTGCAGACAGACAGAGAGTTAGACAGACAGACAGACAGACAGACAGAGAGTCAGACAGACAGACAGATAGATAGTTAAACAGACAGACAGAGAGTCAGACAGACAGACAGAGAGTTAGACAGAGAGAGTTAGACAGAGAGTTAGACAGACAGAGAGTTAGACAGACAGAGAGTTAGACATACAGACAGACAGATAGTTAGACAGACAGACAGATATTTAGAAAGACAGACACAGATTTAGATATACAGACAGACAGATAGTTAGAACAGACAGACAGAGAGTTAGACAGACAGATAGTTAGAAAGACAGACAGATAGTTAGAAAGACAGACAGACACAGATTTAGATATACAGACAGACAGATAGACAGACAGACAGACAGAGAGTTAGACAGACAGAGAGCGTTAGAAAGACAGACAGACAGACAGTCAGAGTGTCTCTCTCTCCAGTCCCCCTGCTGTGACTCACCTGCGTGCTGCAGCGCCTCCTGCAGGCTCCGCTGGGTTTCTTGGAGCTGCTGCAGCAGCTGCAGACTCTGCTGCAGCGGGTCTCTGTAGCGAACACACACACACAGCAGGACACACATCCCAACACACAGCATGAAGCGCCGCAACACACTCACATACACACTGACCAGCTCCTGCACACGCACACACACACACACACACACAGGGGGGTTATAACGACGACACACAGGCGCTGTAGGCGCTCAGCTGTCACGTACTGACCATGTGTTTGTGCTCAGGATGATCAGAGTTCATCACAAACTGGTAGATCTTCCTCTCCAGGTAGAAGTTCAAACACACCAGAGTCAGCAACGCCAACCTACACACACACACACACACACACACACACACACACACACACACACACACACACACCCCTGAATAGTTAGCTGGCTCTTGTAGGAGCGCTAGGCAGAGGGGGAGGAGTTACCTGGCTCTGGAGGAGCGCTGGGCGGAGGGGGAGGAGTTACCTGGCTATGGAGGAGCGCTGGGTGGAGGGGGAGGAGTTACCTGGCTGCAGAGGGGGAGGAGTTACCTGGCTCTGGAGGAGCGCTGGGTGGAGGGGGAGGAGTTACCTGGCTCTGGAGGAGCGCTGGGCGGAGGGGGAGGAGTTACCTGGCTGCGGAGGGGGAGGAGTTACCTGGCTCTGGAGGAGCGCTGGGCGGAGGGGGAGGAGTTACCTGGCTCTGGAGGAGCGCTGGGCGGAGGTGAGGAGGAAGGCGGTGCAGAGGGCAGCAGCGTTGTAGCAGCAGGAGCTCAGACTGTGAGCCTCCATCAGCAGGAAACTCTGCAGGAAGGAAACTCTGTTAAAGAGTTCAGACAGCGCCACCTGCTGGCCCCTGGAGGCACTGCTGAGCTCTGAGAAGACGGACCGCAGACCTGACACAGACAGACAGACACACAGAGAGAGAGACAGACAGACATACACACACACACACACACACACACACACACACACACACAGGTGGAGAGACAGAGACAGGTGGGGAGAAAGATAGACAGACAGGCGGGGAGAGAGAGACAGACAGACAGACAGACAGACACACACACAGGTGGAGCAACAGACCGACAGGTGGGGAGAGAAACAGACAGACAGGGTGGAGAGTAAGTATAAATGTTATGTATATACAGTAAGTTTATATTTGGTCTTACCCCCGATGTACAGTATGTTTTCATGTTTTTTTCTGTTCTTTTGATGTATTGTGAATATGAATGTTATGGATGTATGTAATCCAGCTTATAATATTGTTATGACATAATAGAGACCCCAGGAAGAGTAGCTTCATCATCCACTGTGGCCACTAGAGTATGTATATATAGATACATATAGTTTCTACACTGTGTTGGGTCTTAAGGTTGTATGCGTGTGTTTTTTTTTTACCCTGGGTAGAGTCTCTCAGGGTGACTCTCAGCTCCTCTCCGTTGTTCAGGATTTCCTGCTGCGCCTGTAAAGCAGCGGTCTGTGCATCCCTGAGATCCTCAGCCATCTGCTTGGTGGACTGCAGCTGGTCAGCTACACCTGCAGAGCTCTCAGTCAACCTGACACACACACACACACACACACACACACACACACACACACACACACACACACACACACACGAGTTGAGGTCTGTTTTAATGTCTACAGTAATACGCTGCCTTCACACTGGCACTTGAAATCAGCTCCGTAATACGCAATGCGCCTCCAGTGGACGTCGTACTACACCATTGACAGCGTCATAATAGTAGAAATCGGGAGTAGAAAAAAAATGGCGGCGAGAACGACTCATTCTGTGAGTGTCCGAATGTCCACTTCTCTACGACCTCTCATCTGAGGGCTGTAGAGATATGAACAGAAAGGCTGCTGCGTGGAGAAAAGTAATGCTCTGAATGAATAACGTCAATTCACTTGAGCTAGCTCACTAGCTGACGTTAGCTAACGCTAACTAGTTAGCGTCGATTAGCTAACGCGAGCAATTGTATTAACTGCCCTAATAACGTTAGGAAATCATGAAAATTCAAAAAATGACATGACAACATATCGTTAGGAAATCATTATTGAAACTCACCTATTTACATTACCCCTCCCCCCCCATGTTTTAATTCTTACCCTGCTATGTCTGTAATTAAGTGTTTGTCTATTGATGTTGTCTTAAATCACTGATCTGTCAGTGTATTGATGTTATTTTATTGTTATTATTCACTTTGGTCAGTGCGAGCTGTTTTTAAATGTGCTATAAAAATGTATTGTACTTACTCACTCTACAGCCTGTAGCTGTTACCTGTGTGTGTGTTACCTGTGTGTGTGTTACCTGTACATGGTGTTCTCTACAGCCTGTAGTTGTTACCTGTGTGTGTGCGTTACCTGTGTGCGTGTTCTCTACAGCCTGTAGTTGTTACCTGTGTGTGTGTTACCTGTGTGCGTGTTACCTGTGTGTGTGTTACCTGTGTGCGTGTTCTCTACAGCCTGTGGTTGTTACCTGTGTGTGTGTTACCTGTGTGCGTGTTCTCTACAGCCTGTGGTTGTTACCTGTGTTTCTGAGTTACCTGTGTGCGTGTTCTCTACAGCCTGTAGTTGTTACCTGTGTGTGTGTTACCTGTGTGCGTGTTACCTGTGTGTGTGTTACCTGTGTGCGTGTTACCTGTGTGTGTGTTACTTGTGTGCGTGTTCTCTACAGCCTGTGGTTGTTACCTGTGTTTCTGAGTTACCTGTGTGCGTGTTCTCTACAGCCTGTAGTTGTTACCTGTGTGTGTGTTACCTGTGTGCGTGTTCTCTACAGCCTGTGGTTGTTACCTGTGTGTGTGTTACCTGTACATGGTGTTCTCTACAGCCTGTAGTTGTTACCTGTGTGTGTGTTACCTGTACATGGTGTTCTCTACAGCCTGTAGTTGTTACCTGTGTGTGTGTTACCTGTACATGGTGTTCTCTACAGCCTGTAGCTGTTACCTGTGTGTGTGCGTTACCTGTGTGCGTGTTCTCTACAGCCTGTAGTTGTTGCCTGTGTGTGTGAGTTACCTGTGTGCGTGTTCTCTACAGCCTGTAGTTGTTGCCTGTGTGTGTGTTACCTGTACATGGTGTTCTCTACAGCCTGTGGTTGTTACCTGTGTTTGTGAGTTACCTGTGTGCGTGTTCTCTACAGCCTGTAGTTGTTACCTGTGTGTGTGTGTTACCTGTACATGGTGTTCTTTACAGCCTGCAGTTGTTACCTGTGTGTGCGCGTTACCCGTGTGCGTGTTCTCTACAGACTGTAGTTGTTACCTGTGTGTGTGTGTTACCTGTACATGGTGTTCTTTACAGCCTGTAGTTGTTACCTGTGTGTGTGTTACCTGTGTGCGTGTTCTCTACAGCCTGTAGTTGTTACCTGTGTGTGTGTTACCTGTGTGCGTGTTCTCTACAGCCTGTGGTTGTTACCTGTATTTGTGAGTTACCTGTGTGCGTGTTCTCTACAGACTGTAGTTGTTACCTGTGTGTGTGTGTTACCTGTACATGGTGTTCTCCGCGCGGCTCTGCCAGGCTTCGGACTGCAGGAAGTGACAGATGGAGTGAGTGTGGGTGAAGAACTCGGTGTAGGTGTTAAAGGCCACAGCGTCCATTCCACCTGTACACCTGCTGACCTCTGACCCCTCGGGGCAAGGTGGGAAATCCCTGCCTGAGCTGACAGAGAGAGATTTTCAAAATAAAAAGGTTTAAAAAGAAAAAGTGAGATTCTCTTTTCTTTAATTTATACTTTGTTTATAAAAAAATATGATGTATTTAAATGTACTGCAGTAGAGTATAAAATAGCAGGCAACAGAAATACTGAAGTACAAATATCTCACATTTTGTCCTCGTGACAGCGCCGGATGTAAACATTAATGGTATCTTCCTCGGCTAAGCTGTAACGTTAGCTAGCTATAGTGAGCTAGCACTACAAGTTAGCTACAAACTAGTCTCACATTGCCAGACCTTCCTCCACAGCGCTGCGGAGGAAGGTCTGTCTAGTCCACACAGAATTCTGGGAGGGGTGAAAAACATGCTCTGATTTATTGGCATTTCTTTAAACCAATCACAATCATCTTGGGCAGAGCTGAGCGCCGGACGGAGCAACGGTGACTCTGCAAAATAGCCTCTGGAAGGAACTTGTTTTGGTGGAACATGTGTACGTTCAAAAGTTGTTTTATGCTGACTTTACACCAAAAGGTACTGTCAGGGCACGCCCTCATACTCTGCTTCTGACTGGCTAGTAGTCCTTACCTAGGTACTGTCAGGGCACGCCTTCATACTCTGCTTCTGACTGGCTAGTAGTCCTTACCTAGCTACTGTCAGGGCACGCCCACATACTCTGCTTCTGACTGGCTAGTAGTCCTTACCTAGCTACTGTCAGGGCACGCCCACATACTCTGCTTCTGACTGGCTAGTAGTCCTTACCTAGGTATTGTCAGGGCCCTCACAGTCTGCTCCTGACTGGCTAGTAGTCCTTACCTAGGTACTGTCAGGGCACGCCCTCATACTCTGCTCCTGACTGGCTAGTAGTCCTAGTAGTAGTAGTACTAGTTAGAAATAAACCAAATGGATATTGATTAAAACCCAAGTACTAGTGACGAGAATCAGCCAACCACTCTTTCGCAAAAAGGCTCGCATTCAGTCGGAAGACGAGATGACGAGGGTCAGTCTGATGTGATTTGCAAGGCATGCTTTGGCCTCGTTGCAGCTGCGCAAGGTAACACCACACATCTTTACCTTTACCTTTATCAGGGCCATATTTAGTCCAGATAGAGCCCGTATCAGGGCCATATTTAGTCCAGATAGAGCCCGTATCAGGGCCATATTTAGTCCAGATAGAGCCCGTATCAGGGCCATGTTTAGTCCAGATAGAGCCCGTATCAGGGCCATGTTTAGTCCAGATAGAACCTGTATCAGGGCCATATTTAGTTCAGATAGAGCCTGTATCAGGGCCATGTTTAGTCCAGATAGAGCCTGTATCAGGGCCATATTTAGTCCAGATAGAGCCTGTATCAGGGCCATATTTAGTCCAGATAGAGCCTGTATCAGGGCCATATTTAGTCCAGATAGAGCCTGTATCAGGGCCATATTTAGTCCAGACCAAACGTGGGACGTGCGTAATGTTTCATTCGTCCCTCCTGGCCGGGACGATTGAAACAGCATGGGGGGGGGGAGAATTAAACATACAGTTAAGCCATTTAAACTTCCCACAACTTCAATATTTTACTACATATCATGAATGGTACTCCCACAAGGTGTTATTTTAGATAGATTGTTGCTGGGCTGTACGTCTTCGTGAATGTCTGTTAACTAATCGCCGTCATCATGAAGTGGTTATTGAAATATCGTGCACTGTGGATGATTCTGCCATTTTTATAGCTAGAACAGTAAGTTTTCCCATTTATATCATGTTTCTATTGTGGAAAATGTCGCTTCACTAGGTTTTTACGTGGGTCAGGGCAATGCACATCCAAATAAGTGCCCTTAACGACCCCCAGCCCGTCAGTCTCATAGGATAACATGGGAAAACTTGACCCCCTACCTGGTGGGCTCAAATATATTTTCATCTTTCTAAAACTGCTTTTCCATGTCTTACTTCCATAAATTATTGTATAAACACAGATATTTGCGCATGTACTTAAAATACATGGAGTTACAGCCAGGTCGGGATGGAGGAAACAGCTGTTTCAATCGTCTTATGTCTTAGCCTGTGTGTGTGTGTGTGTGTGTGTGTGTGTGTGTGTGTGTGTGTGTGCGCGCGCGCGCGCGCGCGTGTGTCTGTGTCTGTGTGTGTGTGTGTGTGTGTGTGTCTGTGCTTGATTTACCTGCTCAGGTGACAGAAGGTGAAGCTCAGCGCGATCCGGCTCTGGCTCTCCGACGTCATATCCCTGCAGCGCGTATCCAGGTGCTCCAGAGCTCGCGCCCAACATCCTCCGTACCCGGTGTGCGCGGCGAGGCTCCGCACGCGCTGCAGTTGCGCCATGCCGCGCACAGTGTCCGGCCCGGAGCCGGCGGAACCGGCGGAGCAGAGACCGGGAGCCGCCAGGAGTCCGAGCAGCAGCAGCAGCAGCAGCAGCAGCACCACCGCGGACACCTGAGCCGCCATCTTCCCCTGGCTGTGTGTGTGTGTGTGTCTGTGTGCTCAGCCAATCAGAGAGCCAGATTTACACCCGGTCAAAGGTCACCGACAGGTCACGCGTCTTTGTTTTGTTTTTGATTTAAACTGCTATAGTCATTCAACAATATGCCCAAAACCTTTGAAATGACGCCACACAGCCAATCAAACCATTTATGATAGTGGCCCAGGATATAACTGTGTGGGATCATAGGCTCAACTACTAAGAACTAAACTGAACGACGTTTCACAGACATGTGAGTAACAGAAATGGAAAAATGGTTCCCTGAACAAAGGATGGTCAAAATCAAAAGTCCCAGTCAGTATCTGGTGGGGCCACCAGCTGCATTAAGTACTGCAGTGCATCTCCTCCTCATGGACTGCCCCAGGTTTGCCAGTTCTTGCTGTGAGATGTTACCCCACTCTTCCGCCAAGGCCCCTGCAAGCTCCTGGACATTTCTGGGAAGGGGGGCATGGTTCTCGCCCTTACCCTCCGATCCAACAGGTCCCAGACGAGCTCAACGGGATTGAGATCTGGGCTCTTCGCTGGCCATGTCAGAACACTAACATTCCTGTCTTGCAGGAAATCGCGCACAGAGCGAGCGGTACGGCTGGTTATTATCATGCTGGAGGGTGATGTCAGGACGGGCCTGCGGGAAGGGGACCACATGAGGGAGGAGGAGGTCTTCCCTGTAGCCTGCGGGAAGGGGACCACATGAGGGAGGGGGAGGTCTTCTCTGTAGCCTGCGGGAAGGGGACCACATGAGGGAGGAGGAGGTCTTCTCTGTAGCCTGCGGGAAGGGGACCACATGAGGGAGGGGGAGGTCTTCCCTGTAGCCTGCGGGAAGGGGACCAGATGAGGGAGGGGGAGGTCTTCCCTGTAGCCTGCGGAAAGGGGACCACATGAGGGAGGGGGAGGTCTTCTCTGTAGCCTGCGGGAAGGGGACCACATGAGGGAGGAGGAGGTCTTCTCTGTAGCCTGCGGGAAGGGGACCAGATGAGGGAGGGGGAGGTCTTCCCTGTAGCCTGCGGGAAGGGGACCAGATGAGGGAGGGGGAGGTCTTCCCTGTAGCCATGAGGGAGGGGGAGGTCTTCCCTGTAGCCTGCGGGAAGGGGACCACATGAGGGAGGAGGAGGTCTTCTCTGTAGCCTGCGGGAAGGGGACCAGATGAGGGAGGAGGGAGGTCTTCTCTGTAGCCTGCGGGAAGGGGACCACATGAGGGAGGGGGAGGTCTTCCCTGTAGCCTGCGGGAAGGGGACCAGATGAGGGAGGGGGAGGTCTTCCCGGCAAATAATGTACTAGTAAGTGTTGTAGAGTCCTAGAAAACCACCAGACCCAACAGTCATGACATGCATGCTGCTCATTCTGTGTAAGTGAATCTGTCATTGAAAGGAGCATGTTCAAAATAATAGCAGTGTTGTGTTCAGTTAGTGAGGTGATTGATTCTGTGTCAGTTATGGCCCATATTTAAGGAAGGAAGGAAGCAAATGTTGTGCATGCTGGTTATAGTACATTTTACACTGAAATACTCAGCAACATGGGTCGTTCCAGACATTGCTCTGAGGAACAGCAGACTTTGATTAAAAGGTTGATTGGAGAGGGGGAAACATATAAAGAAGTGCAGAAACGTATAGGCTGCTCAGCCCAAATGATTTCAAATGCCTTGAAATAGCATCCAAAGCCTGAACGACGTGGGAAAAAAGGGTCAACTACCATTCGGATGGATCGAAGAATAGCCAAAATGGCAAAGGCTCAACCAATGATCAGCTCCAGGAAAACCAAAGAAGACTTACAGTTACCTGAGAGTGCTGTTAGGATCAGAAGAAGGCTATGTGAAGCTAAGCTATCAGCTAGAAGACCCCGCAAAGTCCCACTGCTGAAAAAAAGACATGTACTGAATAGGTTGAAATGTGCCAAAGGACACATGGACTGGCCAAAGGAGAAATGGGGCAACGTTCAGTGGACTGATGAGAGCAGAATAGTTCTTTTTGGGTCTCGGGGCCGCAGACAGTTTGTCCGACGACCCCCCATGCACTGAACTCAAGCCCCAGTACTGTGAAGACAGTAAAGCATGGTGGTGCAAACATCATGTTATGGGATGTTTCTCATACTGTGGTGTTGGGCCTATTTATCACATACCAGGGATCATGGATCAGTTTAATACATCAGAATACTTGAAGAGGTCATGTTGCCTCATGCTGAAGAGGAAAAGCCTTTGAAATGGGTCTTTCAACAAGACAATGACCCAAAACACACCAGTAAGAGAGCAAAGTCTTGGTTCCAGATGAACAAGATGGATGTTACGGAGTGGCCAGCCCAATCCCCAGACCTCAATCCCATAGAAAACTTGTGGGGGGACATCACAAATGCTGTTTCTGAGGTAAAACCCAGTAATGCAGAGGAATTGTGGGATGTAGCTCAATGGTCCTGGGCTGGAATACCTGTTCACAGGTGACTCCATGCAACACAGATGTGAAGCAGTTCTCAGAAATAATGGTTATGTAACTAAATATTAGTGCAGTGATTCAAAGTAAAGCAAACCCTCGAGACATGTTTCAGTTCATACAGTAAATGTTTGAGTTTATAAAGAAAAATGCAAATACTGCTATTCTTTTGAGCAGCCTAATATTCCTTTTTCTTCACTTTCTGTAAAGATGTAACACAAACGTTTGGTCTTTGGTCGTGTTTTGATTTGGAATTGAATGTGTTCCCAATGCATTGATATTATGGAAATAAAAGCTATTCTAAGGATTTTGAGCATTATTCACTTTTTTAAACACACTGTTATTAGTCTGAACACAACTGTACGTGTTCCCCCCAATATTTAGAAGAGGTAGATTTGTCCCCCTTCAAAATACATGAAAGACAACCCACTCCCCAAAAAGAGGTCAAAATAACCATTCAGGGGGCTCAGATATCCTTCTTACCTGTAAATATGTTTCCCAACGATTTCAGACGCAAGAAATGAAGCTGAAAACAAGAACTGTGTCTACTTTGTGAAACACAAAGATTATTATAGATTTAAACTTTGGAGCTTCTGGCTTTAAAGGTCCAGCGTGTAACGTGTTTAGTTGTTCATTATCAAAATCTGTGTTGCCCGTTCACAAACTCGTGAATATTTACCACCACCATCGATTCCAAGTATTCCTATTGGCTTGACATTTTACATTTGCGTTCGCATGAACTGGGGCAGACGATACACATTATATATAATGGACCAGCAGACCCCGTGTCTCTGGACGGAGACCAGTGAAGGACATTAGAAGCTCTTTCCCGGTGATGGCTGAGCGTTACTGAGCAGCCTCCAACTGAGCTTGAAGACGTAGATGTGACGTGAGCAACCTGTCTGAAAGTTGGAAGTCTTCTGGTAGCTGTGCCAAGAGAAATCTCAATCATTCCCAATCTAGCAGAGACGGAGAGCGTAGGTATATGTAAGGAGATAACATAGGCACAGGCTAATAGGTAAAGGTCTCTAACCGATTTATTGTTGAGATGTACATGATTCCTAAAAAAACATCCAGAAACATGTGTGATGTGACATTGCAGGAGAATACGAATATCTGTTAAATAAATAGAGACATCTGCACCATAAATGGCTGCAGAAAAGGCACAAATTGTTGCAGAACAATTTACCAAAATGCAGGTTTGACGCTCAACATTTTATGAGGGAGACCTCCCGCTTATGTGTGCCCTCCCCCCCCCCAAATGTTGAAAGGAAACCTACGCCCTACTTGCATTATCATAACATGAACATGTCTTTAAAGGGGAGACTCGTGGGTACACATAGAACCCGTTTCCATTCACATATCTTGGGGGTCAAAGGTCAACATGCCCCTTTTGAAAAATGTTTTTCCCTCGGCAGAATTTAGCCTGTTATTTTATTTCATATGGTCCCAATATCTTGCTTATCTTGGCTTCCTGTCCCTCAAAGAATGTCTATCACTACTGTTGGGTTATAAAACACTGAATGGTTTATTTCTGGTCTGCTGCTGCAGTATTAACCATCCAGACGGCTCAGGTCGTCTGGGACACGTCTGCTTTCTGTCCCTCAGAGTCAGAACTAAACACGGAGGAGCAGCGTTCAGTTTGTACATACCGTACAAACTGAACGCTGCTTCTCCGTGTTTAGTTTGCTCCACGTATCTGGAACAAACTCCCAGAAAACTGCAGGTCTTCTGCAACTCTGTTCTTTTAAATCAAGGCTGAAGACCTTTCTGTTTGACATAATCATTCATTTCTTACACTGCTCTGTAACTTATTCTCGTATTTTTGAAAGTTTTTAACTCTTCTTTAACGTGTGTGCGCGTCTGTTTGTGTGTGCGTCTGTGTGTCTATGCGTGTTTGTGTCTATGTGTCTATGAGTGTCTGTGTCTATGCGTGTCTGTGTGTCTATGAGCGTCTGTGTGCGTGTCTGTGTGTGTCTATGCGTGTCTGTGTGTGTCTATGCGTGTCTGTGTGTCTATGAGTGTCTGTGTCTATGTACGTCTGTGTGCGTGTGTCTGTGTGTCTATGAGCGTCTGTGTGTGTCTATGCGTGTCTGTGTGTGTCTATGCGTGTCTGTGTGTCTATGCGTGTCTGTGTCTATGTACGTCTGTGTGCGTGTGTCTGTGTGTCTATGAGCGTCTGTGTGCGTGTGTCTGTGTGTGTCTATGAGTGTCTGTGTGTCTATGAGCGTCTGTGTGCGTGTCTGTGTGTGTCTATGCGTGTCTGTGTGTCTATGAGTGTCTGTGTGCGTGTCTGTGTGTGTCTATGAGTGTCTGTGTGTCTATGAGTGTCTGTGTGCGTGTGTCTGTGTGTGTCTATGCGTGTCTGTGTGTCTATGAGCGTCTGTGTGCGTGTGTCTGTGTGTGCCTATGAGTGTCTGTGCGTCTATGCGTGTCTGTGTGTCTATGAGCGTCTGTGTGCGTGTCTGTGTGCCTATGAGTGTCTGTGTGCGTGTCTGTGCGTGTCTATGCGTGTCTGTGTGTATGAGCGTCTGTGTGCGTGTGTCTGTGTGTGTCTATGCGTGTCTGTGTGCGTGTCTGTGTGTGTCTATGCGTGTCTGTGTGCGTGTCTGTGTGTGTCTATGCGTGTCTGTGTGTCTATGCGTGTCTGTGTGCGTGTGTCTATGCGTGTCTGTGTGTCTATGCGTGTCTATGCGTCTGTGTGCGTGTCTGTGTGCGTGTCTGTGTGTGTCTATGCGTGTCTGTGTGTGTGTGTGTGTCTGTGTGTCTATGTGTGTCTGTGCGTGTCTATGCGTGTGTCTGTGTCTATGTGCGTCTGTGTGCGTGTGCTGTGTGTGTCTATGAGTGTCTGTGTGTCTATGAGTGTCTGTGTCTATGAGTGTCTGTGCGTGTCATGTGTCTATGTGTGTCTGTGCGTGTGTCTGTGTGTCTGTGTGCGTGTGTCTGTGTGTGCTATGTGTGTCTGTGTGTCTATGAGTGTCTGTGCGTGTCTATGCGTGTCTGTGTGTCTATGAGTGTCTGTGTGCGTGTGTCTGTGTGTGTCTATGCGTGTCTGTGTGTCTATGAGTGTCTGTGCGTGTCTATGCGTGTCTGTGTGTCTATGAGTGTCTGTGTGCGTGTGTCTGTGTGCCTATGAGTGTCTATGAGTGTCTGTGTGTCTATGTGTCTATGAGTGTCTGTGTGCGTGTGTCTGTGTGTGTCTATGAGTGTCTGTGTGTCTATGAGCGTCTGTGCGTGTCTATGCGTGTCTGTGTGTGTCTATGCGTGTCTGTGTGCGTGTGTCTATGCATGTCTGTGTGTGTGTGTGCGTGTGTCTATGCGTGTGTGTGTGTCTATGCGTGTCTGTGTCTATGAGTGTCTGTGTGCGTGTGTCTCTGTGTGTCTATGAGTGTCTGTGTGTCTATGAGCGTCTGTGTGCGTGTGTGTCTGTGTGTTTGTTGGGTGACCATACAGATGTTTTTTTGTGATTTTATTGTTATCTGTTTATTGTGAGAACAGACAATGCAAGAAAAGTTTCTGTGTCAACACACAAAGATTTATCTAAATTTTTTATGTGAAGCACTTTGAATTGCCTTGTTGCTGTACAAATAAAGCTGCCTTGCCTTTAGGGCTGCACAATATATCTATCAACTGGCGCAATGAACACATCGCTACAAGGCTGCGACACATCGCGAAAGACACTCAGGAGTACTTGAGTACACTTTCATATCTGTTCATCTATTTCAAGTAATATTGTTATTGTGATATTCAACGTTATTGCATCTTTTCCTCATATCGTGCAGCCCCACTTGCCTTGCCTTGCTTCACTCTAGCTTTAAAACGGAGCCCGCTACAGCCTCTAAAAGACAGTGAAGTCAGCCTAAAGTCCGAGACACGCCGAGCCGATAATCGGCCGTTGGACAGTCTGGCGAGGTCAGTGACTCGAGTCTGTTCGGTGTGCTCCGTGCCGTCGTCCGTCTGAGGGGCCGTCGACCTTCATTTTGGCCGATTTGACATGTATAATTGGCGGGGCGGGCACTGCCGGCAGTCGGACTCAGTGACCCATCTGATTGGTGGAGAGCTGACCAGGAAACGGGGAGCAGGATGAGCGTGACTAGAGCCTCTCAACATCTGATGAAAACCTTTTAAACTGACCTTTGTTGATCTGAAATGAAGATTCAGCAGCTGCACGGCCTGTTTCTCTCTTCAGATGTTTCCAGAAACACGTTTCGGTGAACTATTTTAGGACAATATGAGATCGTATTCTGAACGAGACGCTATGACGGTCTGTTTTTGAATTTCCGGAGAAGCCAGACCCACGACGCGTTCGTCCAATCAGCTGCCGGTTTTTATTTTTGGGCGACAATACAGATTAGCGCCGCCTGCTGTTATGGAGACGCATTACGTCTCCATAACCAAGACCAACTCGGGGAGACTGATCAGTCCAACTGCCTTTTCTGCAGAGGGTCGGCCATCTGGTCAGTGTGTCTGCTTTTGAGAAAACTTTCGGGGCTGGAGCCCCAGAACACCCCTGCCCCCCCCCCCCCCCCGGTTTGTGTGTGAGAATCATTTAGACGACCACAGATCAGGGGACAACAAACGCTTTTAGTTAGAAAGAAAAATAAGAAAACAGTAAAAACTAGTTTTGTCTACAGTGACAGTGTATTGGAGTTTCCACTGAATTCCAACCAGAGTAAAAGCAGAATATTCATCCTCAATATTAGCAACTATGAAGTCACCACACACATCACTACTAAAGTCTAGAAACACAACATGGCTTGGCTGACATGGTGGCTCCTGGCAAGACGCACAATATTATAGGCACTAAACTCTGGAACATGCAATATGGTGGCTGGTTACTGTCGTTTGTGTGCCGGGGGGGCGAGTCCTGCAGAGCGAGTCCATTCACGGAGGGACGTTTGATTTCTGCAGCGTGAGAGACTGCATGCTGACAGGTGGACTGGGCGGCAGGAAGAGCGCCAAGTACGCAGAGGTGGCGAGGCCGCTTCAGCCTCAGGTGGACTCAAACGACATCACCTGTGTGAGGTCACGATGATGCAACAAAGTGACCGGAGCATCCCGGACTGAATCTCACTTCCCTTATTTGATATCTCCTCGCTCCTCGCTCGAACTGGAAGTCGTTCTGGCAGCGAAACATTGGCGTCGGTGTTGCCAAAGGTCTCCGTTTGCGGCCGTTGAGACTGCAACACAACCCCGCAGATTCCAAACCAAAACGGGTCAGAAGTGTTTTCCAACGTCTCCAGTTTAGGGGCTTGGAAACGACAGAGCAGGGGGAATGAGAGGGGTAAACGTAGCAAAATATATTCATTTTTAAACCAAAATGTAGCAATGTATATGTAGCCTAAGTTCTCTTCTTTGATATCTCCTCGCTAAAACC
>NC_135861.1:1017773-1042773 GCF_031162955.1 Sander vitreus | reverse complement strand
GACGTTCGAAGTATTGTCAAACAAAATGGAGGCTAGCTCACCCCTCCCTCCTCCTCATCCCGTCCCCTTCCCCTCTCATGCTTCTGCACACTAACCCCCCAACCCCCACCCCCAAATCCTTCTTGTGGGTTATTGGCTGGAACACTGTTTGTTATGTTTGGTGGTGCAGGTTGGCATCTGTTTTTGTTGCTGTTTGTGGAGCCTGGGCTGTCTACAGAGACATTTTTTACAGTGTGTTCAGGGGACAGGCAGCTAGCAGATAGTGAGGAGATGTTTTTTACAGTGTGTTCAGGGGACAGGCAGCTAGCAGATAGTGAGGAGATGTTTTTTACAGTGTGTTCAGGGGACAGGCAGCTAGCAGATAGTGAGGAGATGTTTGATGTATGTGCCAAAAAATGTTGTAGCCTAAAAAAAAACGTGACATCGCTTAGAGCTCCTTTAAAGAACGAGGCACATTTATTGGATCCGGCATGAAGACATTCAGTTATTGTCATTTTTTTCTGTTTAAGGGGTGAAAAGCAAAAAAATTTCCCAACGTCATTGTGAAAAGTTAAAGTGCGGGAGCCTTCGCCACAGAAAAAAAGTGAAGACCAAGGTGCAAAACCATTACGTTTTCCGATACGATTGGGCATCGAGAACAGTTTCCAACCTGGAATCCTTTTTGAAAGATTGCGATTCCAATGGAAACGTTTGGGAACATTTGTTTTGGTTTCGGCAGCGCCCGCCGTACTTCCGGGCGCTTGTTGTGTCGCAGCAGCTGAGCACAGTAAGCGGGGCTCTAAAGTCTGTTTTATGCTTCTGCGTCAACTCCACGCCGTCGTGACCCTTTCAGAGTTCTGCGTCGGGGCTGCTCTGCATCGCGGTGCATTTCACCGCCATAACGCTAGGGGTCGCCTGTGTCTGTGTCGCTCACCACTGAAACGGTACTCAGAACGGCAAACTCCATAGACTGTCGTGCTAAAATATTAATCTTATTTGTTTGGCCTTTTCTTGCTTAGATTTTGTAAATAAAAGTATCAAGAAATACACCCAGTAAAATCCATTGACCTAGTTACTGTAACAGAAAATAAGTGTGAGGTTATTTGCGAGGTGTCTGCCAGCCAGTTTATGTCGTGTTAGCAAGCTAACGTTAGCACAACTGCCCACAAAGTACTGCTAGCTGGCGAAGTGCTAATTTCAAAACGTTACTGACATATATAGACACTTTATAAACGGATAACCGCGTCATCGTAACCAAAATGTGTCTGAGTTTTTCTGCAAAGCTGAACACTGATCAGTGAACTAGCACGTTGCTACTCCCCACAGAAGGCTGCTTGAAACACCGACTATCAACACAGGACCAGTCGACCAATCGACGCAAAGTTACAAATCTTTGGAGGTGCAGGGCGAGCTACGGCGGAGGGCTCGGAGATGGGTTCGGGGCGACGCAGAGGGGTCTGCGGGGGTACGCCGTCGATTCGACGCAGAAGCATAAAACAGGCTTAACCTTTGGCTTTATTTTACGTTGAAAAAGCCACGGGAAAAACCACCTCTTGTCTGTGAAATTAGCATGTGAGCCGTTTCAACGCCACCCCTCAAATAATCGGCATCGAAAGGAAGAATCAGTCAATCAATTGTTAAAATCAAAACGATGCCGAACCCTAACGGGGAGAAACAAATAATGTTTGGATCCCGTTTGACTTGAGCCGTGAATTACACATATGATGTTCGTCAGTTTAAAAGAAAATCTTCCAAGTCTAGACAGTCGTAAAACTGTTGAAGTTTCAGACTGTAAAAATACATAATTAGAAAGATTCCTCGCCCCAATAAGTGACGTCTCTCTGGTGACATTTACACCGCTACGTTTTGGTTTTTAAGTGTTTGAGTTTTGAGCCAAAAGTGATCTCCGTGCACACAAATGTTTTTAGCTCCAGTAGAAGAACTAATCTCTGTTTAAACTAACACGCCCAAACCAAAATATCTCATAAACATCCTGGTTTACTGGGCATGAACAGGAGGCAGCGTGGAGACTCCGCCCACTGCTGGTAGTTGCCATGGTAACGTTAATAGCCTTAGTCTCAGAGAACGAGATGTCGTGACCGATAAGACCCAATCAGAAGGAGAAACGTTGGCGTCAGTGTCAGTGTTGCCAAAGGTCTCCGGTTTTAGGGGCTCGGACACGCCAGAGCAGGGGGAATGAGAGGGGGAACGCCAGAGCAGGGGGAATGAGAGGGGGGAACACCAGAGCAGGGGGAATGAGAGGGGGGAACGCCAGAGCAGGGGGAATGAGAGAGGAAACACCAGAGCAGGGGGGAATGAGAGGGGGAAACGCCAGAGCAGGGGGAATGAGAGGGGGGAATGAGAGGGGGAAACGCCAGAGCAGGGGGAATGAGAGGGGGGAATGCCAGAGCAGGGGGGGAATGAGAGGGGGGAATGAAAGGGGGAAACGCCAGAGCAGGGGGAATGAGAGGGGGGAACACCAGAGCAGGGGGGAATGAGAGGGGGAAACGCCAGAGCAGGGGGAATGAGAGAGGAAACACCAGAGCAGGGGGAATGAGAGGGGGGAACGCCAGAGCAGGGGGAATGAGAGAGGAAACACCAGAGCAGGGGGAATGAGAGGGGGAAACGCTGGATAAAATACATCAGGTAAGAGAACGTTACATGTGTTTCGGTACAGAGCTAAGCTAGCTAGCTAGCTAGCGAGAGACGTATTTCACTGAGCGGTTTCACACTAAACTAAGTGGTGCTACGACAAACCTACGACAGACTGAGACTTTCTTCACTCGCTGAATTATCTTTTAAACTGACGAACATCATTACGTGTATTTCACGGCTCAATTAACACTGGATAAAATATATATATATATATATATATATATATATATATATATATATATATATATATATATATATATATATATTTGTCTCTCCCCGTTCACTGTCGTACATATTCTTTCCAAAATGAGGTCCCAAGGGGAGGAGCTTCGCCTCTCTTTAGGAGGAGTCTTCGTGAGAGATGGTCAGTTAGGAGCAGGACTTTAAATAAGGGACTGTCAGTCAGCAGCACGGCGATGAGTAAGGGACCTTCAGTCAATAATATCAGAGTTTAAAGCTGTATAACAGAGACAAAACTATCAAAATACGAAAAACAAAAGAAAAAACAGGTTATATTCCGGAAGCAACGTTTTGTTCAGAGTAATGTGTTGTTAAGCGTTGAGTTTTTAGTTCCAAACTATTCCCCCCCCCTCCCCTCGGAGACTAGCGGGACACAACAGCTGCCTTTTGATTATATATACACACACACTTTGTTTTGTTTTTAAAATCGGGGTTTTTTCCTTTGTTTGTTTTTCCTAAAAAAAAAGACACTATCCGTTCTCTTCTCCAGCTGTCCCTCAGCGCCACGTTGGCTCTCAAATCCAGAACTTTACAGAGTCTCCAGACAGAATCAGACGGAGGTGAAGCTGCGACAGTCCTGCCAAGCGTCGTGTGGGCGCTATCCATCCATCTAACGACTCATTACACCTCCGTGAACAGCCCAGTCACACTCCTCTTCCACCTGGTGGCTGACTCCGTCCGTCCGTCCGCCAGTCTACCGACCAATCCGTCAGCTCATCACACCGACCAATCAGCTGACTCTTTCGCTGACAGCAGTCCGTGACTCTACGGTTTCCTCCCGGCTGGGACAGGGGACAGCGGACTGCGGTACGATGTCTCTGAGCTCCCGGCCCTCGCCTGCTGCGTCTGGCTCTGCCCGGAGCCTCGTCCCAGGAACAAGCCCGACTCCAGGGGGCGCGGGCGCCATGGCGCTGGGAGGCCTCGAGTTGCTGTTCGACCCTCTTTCTCCGCTTAAAACCTCTCTGCTTCCCGACGCCGCCTCCCCTCTCCCCTCCGCCCTGACGCCTTCCACGCCGACCTCTCGGCCCGGCGGCAGGCTTCCCCGGCCGGGACGCGTGGTGCTCAGATCTTGGGGCTGTTCGCTCTGGTTTGGCTGCACGGCAACCAGGTTGGTCCTGGTTGTTAGGCTGGGAGACGGTCGGTGCGACGAGAGGTGCTGCACGTTAACGTGGGGCCTGCTGAGCTGAGGGAGGGGCTGGGGACGGGACTGCGTTTGGACCCGCTGAAAGTGTGGGTGCGGTTGTGCTTGGGACTGCTGCGGCCTCGGCTGAGAGACAGACTGTCTGGGTTGTGGTCTGTATTGAGTCTGGAGTTGGTGTTGCTGAGACGGGTGTCTCATCTGGGGTTGGGGCTGCAGGTGAGGTTGGACTGCGGCCCTGGACAGGGGCTGAGTCGGAGTTTGGGCTGTGTTTCTGGGCTGTAATTGAGTCGATGTCTGCGCTGCGTTCCTGGATTGGGGTTGAGGCTGCGTTTGGGCGGGGGATCTGGACTGTGGCTGAGTCGGTGTTTGCACTGGGATTCTGTATTGGGATTGAGGCGGAGTTTGGGCTGCGGTTCTGGGCTGCAGTTGAGTCTGAAGTTGCGCTGCGGTCCTGGCCTGGGGTTGGAGTTGAGGCTGCAGTGACTGTCGCGGCTGTGGTTGAGATTGTTGTTTGAGCTGGGCTTGGTGTTGAGACGGGTACCTGGGCTGTGTTTGAGGTTGGAGTACAGCGGGAGGCTGGGTTTGCGGATGTGAATGCCTTGCTTGGGGCGGATGAACGTGCAGGATGGATGTGGACTGAGGTGGAGCATGCTGAGCCTGAAGCTGGGTTTGGTGCGGGGTTAGGGAGTGAACAGGCTGCGATTGGGGTTTTTGCGGGGAGGCTTGGGTGTGACTGTGGGTTTGGGGTGGTGGTGGTGGTGGGGGTTGTTGGGAACGCGGCTGGGGCAAGACATGCCTGGTAGGAGAGGGCTGGGACGCTGGGTATCGAGGCTTGGCTTGGGGCTGGCTGGGAGACTGTGGATGCTGCTGGGAACGGGGCTGGGGCTGGTGGCGTGGTGGAGGGGGAGGATGCCGAGGTTCAGAGGCGGACTGGGATAGCGGTTTGGGTGGAGCTTGCTGGGTGTGCTGAGGTTGTTGGGCGGTGAGCTGAGGCACAGTCTGGGGCTTGACGTCTGGTCTGGACTGGCTGGGTGGTGCCGGGTGTCCAGAGGCCGCAGCAGGAGGAGGAGGAGGAGGCAGATCCAACGGTGAGGCAGAGGAATGTTGGTGGCGATGATGGCGGTGGTGGTGGTGATGGTGGTGGTGTTTGTGAGGCGGCCGCTCCTTCCTTTTGTGGCTTTTTGACGGGCTAATGCTACTGCTGCTGCTGCTGCTACTTCTTCCTCCCTCTCCTCCCTTATCTCCGACATCTTCCCCTACGTCCTGTCCTCTGCTTCTTCCGTCTCCAGCTGCTATTCCCGATTTCTCCTTGTGCTTCCGGCCTTTATGCGTCTTGTGTCCATGCGGTTGGCTTTCGTCTGAAGCAGTTGGCTGCTTCTGCGTTTGTGACTGGCTCTTCTCAGACGGGGCGGGCTGAGGCTCTGAGGTCGGAGCTTCCTCCCCTTTACCTGCCTCCGCCTCTACGGTCACCCGTCTTTCGGTCTCGGTTGTCGTAGCGGCCGGGGTCGGAACAATCTCCCTCTCCTCCACTGTCTCTCTCGTTTTGCGTTTTTTGATCGGTAGGGCTGTTTCCTGGACAAGGAGTTTGGCAGACGACTCCTTGGCTGCTCTCCGTTTGGCTTCGGCGGCTAAGATGGCCGCCGCGGCGTAGCTCGCAGCCGTTGAGCTGCCGGAGGTCGATGGCGTGGAGGTGGGTGCCATGGCAACCGGGGACGCTGCAGAGACCGAGGCTGGTTTCCTGCCCCGTTTCTTGGGGGTCGTCTGAGGTGGGGCTGGAAGTTCCTGTTCTGATTTCCTCTTTCTCCCGGGACGGGACTTGGGCACCAGAAGAGGAGACGCCACCTGCAGGGATCAACAAGTAGCATTAGCATCAACGTGTTTTACAGCATTTTAACCCTTATGTTGTCTTCGCGTCGGCCATGCAACTTTTTGTTTTTCTGGGTCAACATTTTAAAGTGCTCATATTATGCTCATGTTCAGGTTCATAATTGTATTTTGAGGTTGTATCAGAATAGGTTTACATGGTTTAGTTTTCAGAAAACACAATATTTTTGTTGTACTGCTCATTGCTGCAGCTCCTCTTTTCACCCTGTGTTCAGGTCTCTGTTTTAGCTACAGAGTGAGACCTCTCACTGCTGGAACATCTTTGTTGGGAGTCGCACATGCTCAGTAGCTAGGTAAGGACTACTAGCCAGTCAGAAGCAGAGTATGAGGGCGTGTCCTGACAGTAGCTAGGTAAGGACTACTAGCCAGTCAGAAGCAGAGTATGAGGGCGTGTCCTGACAGTAGCTAGGTAAGGACTACTAGCCAGTCAGAAGCAGAGTATGAGGGCGTGCCCTGACAGTACCTAGGTAAGGACTACTAGCCAGTCAGAAGCAGAGTATGAGGGCGTGCCCTGACAGTACCTAGGTAAGGACTACTAGCCAGTCAGAAGCAGAGTATGAGGGCGTGCCATGCTAGCAGCTAGGCGAGCATTATAACGTGTGTTCCAAAGTGACCACGTTTGTCTCTGAAGTAAAGGCTGGACTACAATAGAGCTGTTTGGAGCAGTTTGTGAACAGTGTTTTCTGTTGGAGATGGTAAGTCCCTTTGGGGGGGACTTTGGGCTTTTTCACTTTGTAAACCTATAACGTGAACAAAAAAAGATATATAACACAATAAAGGAAAGGGGAAAAGCCAAAAAGCATAATATGAGCACTTTAAAATCTGTTTATTTATAAGATATATATAAAATAATAACATTTAAACCGTAAGAAGCTTTTGTTGCTTTTCCCGGTGTTTTTTTTACATTTGTTCTTTTTTTTAACCACGTTTTTGAAGCTTTTTTTGAGGTTTTGTCACTTTTTCGGAGTTCTTTGTCGATTTTTTTCTGCGCTTTTGACGTTTTTGTTCTTGTTTTTTCCGACATATGTCACTTTTTTCAACGTTCTTTTCTTCAAATGTTATGAAATTGAATAAAACACCCACAGTCAATATAAGTAGTAGTGTGAGGCGGTGTGAGAGTCCCGTACAGGAAACAGGAAACATGACTGCCTCTATCTCTGCCACAAGAACGTTTTAAAACCCCAAACACAAGCTGTGAACTGGCCGGGAGTTTGGGGAACAGCTGACTGTTTCCTCACTCCCTCCGTCTCTTTTCTTTCTCTCTTTCTCCGGGAAATGAAGCTGCCTTCAAGTGTGGTTGGAAACGTTAATATCTATAAACGATCTGACGGAAAACAGTAACAACTTTGAAGTATAAAGTCTACATCGGGGGTTAAAGTACACAACAGGACGTCACACAAGCGGCTGTTGGTCTGAACACGTTGGTCTGAACACGCCCTGAGTCCTGGTCCTGGCCGCCCACCACCAAATATTCACCGTTGATTAGTATCGAAGCTTCGGAGAACAGACTGATCGTACCTTTGCGGCAGTGGAGGTGGTGCCGGTGGAGGACTCTGCCTTGCCAAAGGGCATCTTGACCAGCAGTTTGCCCGGAGTTTTCTCAACCACACGTTTCATGGCCACGCCCTCTGTAGCCTGCCGCATCTTCCCACTGCCTACACACACACACATGCAGATGCACGCACACACGCACACACACACACACACACGCAGATGCACGCACACACACACACGCACACACACACATTTGCACACACCCACACGCAGATGCATGCACGCACACACACACACACGCAGATGCACGCACGCACACACACACACACACACACACGCACACACACACACATTTGCACACACCCACACGCAGATGCATGCACGCACACACACACCCACACGCAGATGCATGCACGCACACACACGCACGCACACACACACACACAAATTTGCACACACCCACACGCAGATGCACGCACGCGCAAGCAGACACACCCACACACACATACACACACACACAAGCACATGCACGCACACACACACACGCACACCCAAAAGTGCGCGTGCACACAAGCACACACGCACGATAAAAACGGAGAAAACAAGAAACACTTATGAACTCTGCTGTTGAGATCAATGAAATAACTTCAGTGTAATATTATAAATGTCAGTGCCTGAGTACCTTTGGGCCGCCCCCGGCCTCGCCCCGAGGGTTTCACCACCTTGGCTTTCTTGGGGGGGCGCTTCTCGCGGCGGGAGGGGCTTCCGCGTCCGGTGACCGTGAAATCAAAGTCGTTAGGGTCGGTGGTCGTGTCGCCGACCTTCTGAAAGTAGGCGATGAGCTCCACCTTGGATCGAAACGCTTTTCCCTCCGAGCTGAACAATAAGACAGAAGCAGCAACAGATAATAATAATAATAATAATAATAATAATAATAATAATAATAATGATATCGTAAGAATGATCTTTATTTAAAAAATCCACATTACAAAGTGCTTCACAAAACAGCAAAATAAAACATGGTTCTAAAGGGTTGTACTTAGTGTCTTCATTAATCAGAGGTGTGTTTTGGGCGTAACATGCAATCAACCAATCAGAGATCATCTCCCATTCCCTTTAAAAGCCAGGCGCGTTTGGACCTTGGAGCATTGCTGTTATGATGGAGGATTTGCACCGTAATATTTGTATTTGTAATCTTCTGCATGTGTGTGTGCTGCTGTGCGTCCCTGTGTGTGTAACAAGCATAGTGTGCACGTGCTGTGCACGAGCCTAGGAGCATTTTACTAATGCTCTGTTAAAATAACAATGAAATGCTGCGTTATTGACTTTAGACCAGGTTTTTGTTGGTCAATGGTGCCATCACTTCCCACTGCCTCAAGATAGCAATACGCCCAGAATGCACCTGAACACACCTCCCTGTAAGACCAGCACGCCCAGAATGCACCTGAACACACCTCCCTGTAAGACCAGCACGCCCAGAATGCACCTGAACACACCTCCCTGTAAGACCAGCACGCCCAGAATGCACCTGAACACACCTCCCTGTAAGACCAGCATGGGCCACAGATGGCTGCAGGTGCATTTGCTGTTTAAACGACGTGGGCGCTGGACGGGAAACTGACAACTGGGTCGGTCTTAAACTAGCAAAGACACTTGCGTCGGGCTTTGCGCTGCGCCGGGTGCAAAATAGGGGCCAGAGACTATTAGGTAGGGATGTCCCCTGTCCGATTTAAAAAGTATGGAATTTGCCGATACAGGGTCCCGATCTGATTTGCCTCGATAATAGAGCTGCACACTGTTTCTTTCTTTCCTACTACACAATTTTCTGCCAGCGTCAGGGCTGGGACGATATGCTTTTGTCCCGATACATGGGCCTGACTCGATTTGTATTTTTCATTTATGGCGATTCTAGAAATATTGAGTATTGCAATTCTCTTTTTCCTTATTTAAAGTGCTCATATTATGCTCATCTTCAGGTTCATAATTGTATTTAGAGGTTATATCAGAATAAGTTTACATGGTTTAAATTTCAAAAAACACCATATTTTTGTTGTACTGCTCATTGCTGCAGCTCCTCTTTTCACCCTGTGTTCAGGTCTCTGTTTTAGCTACAGAGTGAGACCTCTCACTGCTGGAACATCTTTGTTGGCAGTCGCACATGCTCAGTAGCTAGGTAAGGACTACATGCTCAGTAGCTAGGTAAGGACTACATGCTCAGTAGCTAGGTAAGGACTACACGCTCAGTAGCTAGGTAAGGACTACATGCTCAGTAGCTAGGTAAGGACTACACGCTCAGTAGCTAGGTAAGGACTACATGAGCTAGCTAGCTGTTTCTCCAACTTCAGTAGAACAAGGCAGGATTAGCTGGGTGACTTCTTCTAAACGAGGGCACACTTCCACCTTTGTGTTGAATATCTGCAGAACAGTGACATGGAAGTAGTTCTTTTGGAGATTATGGTGAACTAGTGTGTGTTGTAGCAGTGTTTTGCCATTGAGAACGAGCTAGCATGCTAACGGTTAGCCCCCTAGGCCCCTCGTCTCAGCTAGTGACGTAGAAAGCCGTGCAGATGTTGACCAGCTGACCCGGAGACTGAAGGCAGGACACATTCAGAAACCGTATCTCACTCAGAACACCATGGATGGTTTTTTTCAAAGTGTGTATGCGTGTGGAAGCACCAGAGACACAAAATAACTCCCCAAATCCCAGAAAAAGAGATTTCTTCATAATATGGGCACTTTAACAAAAACTAAAAGTTAAATAAGACACTTCGAGAGACAATATATCATGAGACATTTCCAAAAACTGATAGTTTTCTAAGAAGAATGAACATCACATGTCAGTCAGTCAGCCTGACATTTATCATTTATTTACTTTGTAAAGAAGAACAACAGAGAAGTCAGCTGGTCCAGTCAGCTACAAACTATAGAAATAAAATGATCAATAATCCGTTTCATTTCTATGTTACAAACTGTTTTAGACGGAGGCTCATCGAGGAGGAGCGAGACTGAAGAGAGGGAGCGCCCAGCGGCGTTAGAACAAAGCCGAGAATCAGAGAAATAAACCGTTGTTTTCGTGGATTCATCACTAGAAATCTAACTGTAGCAAGCATCTCAATATCACTAACGTTATCCACATTCATATTTACACAAAATAAATTACATCCAGCTACAAAAAGCCTGGATGTCCGAAGTTAGAACGGAAGTTCAAAGAGTCTGCAGATGATACACCGTCTCGTCTCATTGGTGTGAACTGGCAGCTTTCAGAACGCTGCAGACCGACGCGTTGCAAGAAGTTTCAACTCATATTGTCTAGGGATGCACTGAATCCAGATTTTTGGGGTTCTGCTGAATCCTGAACCCCCTGGTTGAGGTTCTGCTGAGTCCTCGTCCCGTCCTCAGTCCATGAACACAGTCAACACATTAATGAAGTAAACAGTGACTGTCCTTCCTTTGCCGTACCTGAAGTTGCTGCATTCTGGCTGCTGTCTGTAGATTCCTTCATGCTCAGCTCGTATTCTTCCAGATGTTTCATACCAGATGTTGTAACAGCGGTGATGTTGTGTATTGTTTAGGGTCCTCGCCACCACCAGACTAATCAGCATTGCAGATTGAACATGTAGCTGGACTTGAATGGCCTTCTTTTGACTGAAAGTACTGCCAAACAACACTTGTTCTGCTCACCAGTTCCATTTCCACTTCCTCTCAGCCTGCTGCATTGAAGCTCCACCTACGTAAACACCTTCCTGTAATCAACGGCGCCGTCATCACGGCGACCAGCGTAGCGCGGAGTGACAGCGTAGGGTTCAGCAGAAACCCAACCCCGTCAAAAAGCATGCAAATGTGTGTGTGTGTGTGTGTGTGTGTGTGTGTGTGAGTATGTGTGTGTGTGTGTGTATGTGTGTGTGTGTGTGTGTGTGTGTGTGTGAGTATGTGTGTGTGTGTGTGTGAGTATGTGTGTGTGTGTGTATATGTATGTGTGTGTGTGTGTGTGAGTGTGAGTGAGTATGTACGTGTGTATGTGTGTGTGTGTGTGTGTGTGTGTGTGTGAGTGAGTATGTATGTGTGTATGTGTGTGGTGTGTGTGTGTGTGTGTGTGTGTGTGAGTGAGTGTATGTGTGTATGATGTGACCGAGCCCGACCCGAACCCCAACATCATTTCTAAATATCTGTCCGAACCCGGCCGGGTATCCATCTCTAGTGAAATGAATGAGTGAGTGAAAATGTCTCATCGTGAATGTTCTGAGTCTTTAACACGTCATGACCAGAGCTGAGGTTTGACTTACTTGATCAAATAGACGTCAAACTTCCCCGCCGAGCGTCCGGACTTCCTCTGTTTGAGTTTGCGGGTCCAGCCTTCGGGTAGCGACGGGTCGTCGTACAGCGGCCCGCGGTCCCGGATGACGGAGCGCCGCTGCCTGGGAGAACCTGCCGACTCGCTGCCGGCCGCCGACTCCGAGCCCGGCTCCGAGGGGCCCGCCACCGCCAGCTCCGACGCCTGCAGGAAGGAAGGGACATGAAAGTGGCGTCATCTCCTGAAACACGCTTATTTCATCTGATCATATTGTGTATAAATATATATATATATAGAGAGAGAGAGAGAGAGATGTTCCAGTATCGGTATCGGCTCCGATACTGCCTAAAACGCTGGTATCGGTATCCGGAAGTACTGGAGTTAATGCACCGATCCGATACCACGTAATAAAGTATTTTATTTATGTTCTTTCTCCGTTATAACTGACTGTCAAACTGCAGAATAACAGAAAGTTCTGGTTCACAAAGAGTTTAACCTGAGCCAGACAGACAACAGAGAGAGAAATAATATCACATCCATACAGGGATAGTAGTATACAGCTGTTATACATCATATCATCTATACAGAGATAGTAGTATACAGCTGTTATACATCATATCATCTATACAGAGATAGTAGTATACAGCTGTTATACATCATATCATCCATACAGGGATAGTAGTATACAGCTGTTATACATCATATCATCTATACAGAGATAGTAGTATACAGCTGTTATACATCATATCATCCATACAGGGATAGTAGTATACAGCTGTTATACATCATATCATCTATACAGAGATAGTAGTATACAGCTGTTATACATCATATCATCCATACAGGGATAGTAGTATACAGCTGTTATACATCATATCATCCATACAGGGATAGTAGTATACAGCTGTTATACATCATATCATCTATACAGGGATAGTAGTATACAGCTGTTATACATCATATCATCCATACAGAGATAGTAGTATACAGCTGTTATACATCATATCATCCATACAGAGATAGTAGTATACAGCTGTTATACATCATATCATCCATACAGAGATAGTAGTATACAGCTGTTATACATCATATCATCCATACAGAGATAGTAGTATACAGCTGTTATACATCATATCATCTATACAGAGATAGTAGTATACAGCTGTTATACATCATATCATCTATACAGAGATAGTAGTATACAGCTGTTATACATCATATCATCTATACAGAGATAGTAGTATACAGCTGTTATACATCATATCATCTATACAGAGATAGTAGTATACAGCTGTTATACATCATGTCATCCATACAGGGATAGTAGTATACAGCTGTTATACATCATATCATCTATACAGGGATAGTAGTATACAGCTGTTATACATCATGTCATCCATACAGGGATAGTAGTATACAGCTGTTATACATCATATCATCTATACAGAGATAGTAGTATACAGCTGTTATACATCATAAAATATATGACACACTGGTATCAGAATCGGTATTGGGAAGCAAAAAATGGTATCGGATCTCTCTCTCTCTCTCTCTCTATATATATATATATATATATATATATATATAGGCTACATATTAGGGGTAGAATGGTACACAGAAGTCACGGTTCGGTACAATGGAGGGAAAAGCAAAATAAAATGCAGAAGACAATTTTTTTGTATTGTGCTCAGGCTGTCCACTGAGCTAGCTGTAGCAGCTTGACGTGTATAAAGTAAGATGTAAACAGTAAACAATAAGTACCCCACATCATCTCCAGACTCCATCTGGAACTTGTAAACAAAATAAGACCATCAGCTAGCAGTGTGATATGGGAGACCAGCGCTGCTCTCAGATGTGAATGCACAGAGCAGGGGTGTTAAAAGAGCAGCTTCGGTTACACAGAGCAGTTGACGAGTTTTGGTGTTAGCTTCACACGCTAACGGTGAAGCTAACAGCTAACGGCGGAGCTAACAGCTAATAGCAGAGCTAACAGCTAACGGCGGAGCTAACAGCTAATAGCGGAGCTAAGAGCTAACGGCGGAGGTAACAGCTAATAGCGGAGCTAAGAGCTAACGGCGGAGGTAACAGCTAATAGCGGAGCTAAGAGCTAACGGCGGAGCTAACAGCTAATAGCGGAGCTAAGAGCTAACGGCGGAGCTAAGAGCTAATAGCGGAGCTAACAGTTAATACCGGAGCAAACAGCGACGCAAACGGGCCTGGAGGCCATTTGTGGTCGAGGTAAGAAGGGCTACAGCTACGTCCGTGTTTGTACGTGCTAGTTTGCTTCGTGTGGACTCACTGGACCGACTGACTCGACATGTAGGCGGAGCTCGGGAGCTTCAGAGCTAAGGCGGGGCTACAGATTAGGTGTCCCTAAGAAACGAGTATGTAACAGTAGTTCCGCAGTACATTAATTAATTTGCATGCGAGTTTTATTTATTTTTATTCCGTGTATTCTCCGTGTAAATTCATGTACCGAACCGAGACGCCCGTACAGTTTTGGTTCAATACGAATACATGTACCGTTCCACTCCTAAAATATAGGCCTATATATTATTTATATCTCTTTCTTTGAATTCCTTAGGTTCCCCTAAGAGTTGGGCGCCCGGTTGCTCAGTTGGTAGAGCGCGCGCCCATATCAAGAGGTTTATTCCTGGACGCGGAGGCCAGGGTTCGAATCCGACATGTGGCCCTTTCCTGCATCTCAACCCCCTCTCTCTCCTCTTTCATGTCTAAGCTGTCCTGTCAAATAAAGGCCTAAAATACCACACACTCAAAAACATCCGATGAAACTGATTTCCTTCCATACTGAACACAGTTATTACATCGCCTCTTCCTGTTCTGGCTGACCTTTGACTCCTGTTTTTGCAAAGAAAAAGAAAAAGGTAATTTCACGGAATTATTCTGTTATGTTTTAAAGACTTTTCCTGTATTTGTTTTCCTCATGTGGTGAAGTGTAGGCGACATTAGTCTCTCTGACTTCTAAGGCCGGCTTCCCACAGCCTGCGTGGCGTGAGCGTGTCAGCTGCGTGGCGTGAGCGTGTCGGCTGCGTGGCGTGAGCGTGTCGGATGCGTGGCGTGAGCGTGTCGGCTGCGTGGCGTGAGCGTGTCGGCTGCGTGGCGTGAGCGTGTCGGCTGCGTGGCGTGAGCGTGTCGGCTGCGTGGCGTGAGCGTGTCGGCTGCGTGGCGTGAGCGTGTCAGCTGTGCGCGGCGTGTCGGATGCGTGGCGTGAGCGTGTCGGCTGCGTGGCGTGAGCGTGTCGGCTGCGTGGCGTGAGCGTGTCAGCTGCTTGGCGTCAGCGTGTCAGCTGCGTGGCGTGAGCGTGTCAAGCTGCGTGGCGTGAGCGTGTCAGCTGCGTGGCGTGTCCGTTTTTATTTCAGCTCCCATGGTAACAGGTTAGAGCGTGCACACTGCCTGCGTGACACGCACGTCTCAGACGCAGCTCGAGCTGCGCTGAAAACGCATGCATGCTAGAAATAGAACCAACGCCTATTTTTCACGCGACACGCAAGCGTGTTGGAAGCGTTTCCAGGCAACATAGAATAGGAAAAGATGTTTATATGTCATTTAGACACAAATACATTTAATAAATGACATGTTGATGTTTGAAAGTCTCGAGGTTTTGACATAAATGAAGATATAAATGTCATTTAAAAAAATAAATAATAATTATCGATTTTCTAATATTGCAGAAGGAAATATTCTGGAGCCTATTTTGTCGTCAACACTGCTGACGTTGTTGTTGCTGTAATCAGATCTGTTTATGTTTATGTTTATGGGAAACATCCATGTGTCCAGACAAGGCTAACAGCAGCAGCAGCAGCAGCGCTGCGTCAGACACCTTTCTGGTGTGTAAAGACATAGAAAACGCCACGCAGCCGCCACGCCACGCTCACGCCACGCCACGCTCACGCCACGCAGCCGCCACGCCACGCTCACGCCACGCAGCCAGCGTGCAGGAGGCCTAACGCGAAACGTCACCATCAGCCACACAACGTGTTCTGTACAGAATAAGCCTTTAAATCAGACAAATGGCAATTAAAAGTTGATATAAAACGTCATCGTGCTGAGTCGATTCTGAACCAATCGGCTGTTAGATCGGCTGAGAGCCACGCGTTTTCCCATCATGCCCCTGGGTCCGCCTGGGTCTTGCAGTCGGTGGAGAGCAACTGCGGCGCCCGGCTCTCAAACCTGCGGCCGCCTTGATCTCGCGAGGTTACCGTCGCCCACGTGTGCATGACGTCAGAGCGAGTCGGGGTTCGAGTCGGACACAAATCTACCCAGCATGCATTGGGCGGCGATGGATTCCGCGCAGGTCTGACAGCGTGTCCTTACCTGGGTCGGTGGCTCGGCGCCCGCCTGTGGCTGCAGCACGGCGGCGGTGGGCTCCACCCCTCGGTCGGCATGGCGCCGACGAGCCTTCTTGGTCTTACTGTGGGACCGGTCTCTCTCCCTGGGGGGGGGCTGGGGGTCCACGGCTCCCTCCTCACCCTCCTCTCTGTGGGAAAACAGATGACATCATGCCCGTTAACATTACATCACTGTCAACCAGACGCACGAATCACGTGAAATCAAACGAAAACGTCGTCCGAACTGAACACTTGACAGCGACAGAGATACGGGACCTGTGACTAGGGTTACACGATATTGACAAAATGTGATATTGCGATATCAATATTAATTTAGATATTTTCAAACATATGTAAAATTACAAAAGTTATAGGAAAACGCATCAAAATAGATTCATAACAACACAAGGTTTATTTCAACTGACGGTCATATTGGACTGGTCCAACATGAATAAATAAATAAGGACCATGTCTACAGATCAGGACATGTTCTACTGGTTGGACAGTATAAAACTAGCCTGACCAGCCTGACCCACATGGGTCTGGGAGCTCCCCATTGGCTGGGCTCAATCTGAGGGGCGGGATCAACGGTTGTCTTTCAGATTCCCTCTGCACCAATAGGATAGCGCTCCAACCAATCAGAGCAACGCTAGCTGATGGATTACACTTTAAACTCTGAACACGTCTTCCTTTTTTAAGAATGACTTCAGGGCCGTTCTTTGTTCTTTCCTCAAAGAAAAGCTGAACTCCAAGTCTTCCAGAGACAGCTGTAGCAGCAGCCATAAGCCCCGCCCACCCACTCTATACACGATGTGATTGGCCTGACCAGAGTTTGGTTTTTCCAGCTCGCGAGCCAACGGAGAGTTGCTAGACGACCCTGCTGCAGATTACATTTTCTGCTGCTAGGGGGGGGTCTAGATTTCTAGACTATGGGAGAACTGGTTGGACAGTATAACATAAATAAATAAAGAGAACAGGACACAACTTTTCTTTCGCTTCTCTGATTTGTTCCGTTTTGTTGTCTCTATCTATTTCTACACTTACGCAGTCACTCTGTCGAAATTTGCACGCACGTGGTACGCTCCATAGGTAGAGCTTAGATCGGGCCCAAAATATCGAGCCCGGCCCGACACATTAACTGTAACTATGAGCCCGAGCCCGATTTAAACCCGACAATGATTGACACCCTGACATTACCGTGGCCTGTTATAACTGACGTTCTCAACTACAATTCAGAGTTGTTTGAACTGCAGAAATCTCTTTTGGAGAAGTAACAAAAGAGGACACTGAAGGCTGACTGTCATCTTTTCTGCCACGGCGAGCCTGCTTCACGTGTCTGTTCATCGTCCCCGTGTTTTTTTGCTGTCATAGGCGAGCAGCGTGCCGCACTTAATGCACTCGACAAAGCCGACATATATGTCGTCACTGCCCACGACTTGTTTAAAATGGTTCCACACCTCCGACCTTCCTCCAAACTTGGTCAAAGGTAGGCTAAATCTCCCGTTTTTATTTTTTTCTTTACATCTTCAAGCTCCATGTTGCACTTAAGCTACCCAACAGCCTACAGCCCAGCAGGCTGTGATGCGTGTGAGTGGAGGAGACAGCTTTCTCCCCACCCAGTTAGACTAATGAAGTAATGATTAAAAAACACAAATGCTCGGCCCAGGGATGGTGGGGGAAATATCGTGCGTAGTGTGTGTAGTGTGTGTGTAGTGTGTGTAGTGTGTGTGTAGTGTGTAGTGTGTGTGTAGTGTGTGCGTAGTGTGTGTAGTGTGTGTGTAGTGTGTGTGTAGTGTGTGTGTAGTGTGTGTGTAGTGTGTGTAGTGTGTGTAGTGTGTGTAGTGTGTGTGTAGTGTGTGTAGTGTGTGTGTAGTGTGTGTAGTGTGTGTGTAGTGTGTGTGTAGTGTGTGTAGTGTGTGTGTAGTGTGTGTAGTGTAGTGTGTGTGTAGTGTGTGTGTAGTGTGTGTAGTGTAGTGTGTGTGTGCAGTGTGTGTGTGTGTGTAGTGTGTGTAGTGTAGTGTAGTGTGTGTGTGTGTAGTGTGTGTAGTGTGTGTGTGAGTGTGTGTGTAGTGTGTGTGTAGTGTGTGTAGTGTAGTGTGTAGTGTAGTGTGTGTAGTGTGTGTGTAGTGTGTGTAGTGTGTGTAGTGTGTGTGTAGTGTGTGTAGTGTGTGCGTAGTGTGTGTGTAGTGTGTGTGTAGTGTGTGTAGTGTGTGCGTAGTGTGTGTAGTGTGTGCGTAGTGTGTGTAGTGTGTGCGTAGTGTGTGCGTAGTGTGTGCGTAGTAGTGTGTGTGTAGTGTGTGTAGTGTGTGTGTGTAGTGTGTGTGTAGTGTGTGCAGTAGTGTGTGTAGTGTGTGCATAGTGTGTGCGTAGTGTGTGTGTAGTGTAGTGTGTGTGTGTAGTGTGTGTGTAGTGTGTGTGTAGTGTGTGTAGTGTGCGTAGTGTGTGTGTGTAGTGTGTGTGTAGTGTGTGTAGTGTGTGTGTAGTGTGTGTAGTGTGTGCGTAGTGTAGTGTGTGTGTAGTGTGTGTGTGTGTAGTGTGTGTAGTGTAGTGTGTGTGTAGTGTGTGTAGTGTGTGTGTAGTGTGTGTGTAGTGTGTGTGTGTAGTGTGTGTAGTGTAGTGTGTGTGTAGTGTGTGTGTAGTGTGTGTGTAGTGTGTGTGTAGTGTGTGTGTAGTGTGTGTAGTGCAGTGTGTGTGTAGTGTGCGTAGTGTGCGTTGTGTGTGTAGTGTGTGCGTAGTGTGTGTGTAGTGTGTGCGTAGTGTGTGTAGTGTGTGCGTAGTGTGTGTAGTGTGTGTAGTGTGTGTGTAGTATGCGTAGTGTGTAGTGTGTGCGAAGGGTGCGTAGTGTGTGCATAGTGTGTGTGTAGTGTGTGCATAGTGTGTGTGTAGTGTGTGCATAGTGTGTGCATAGTGTGCGTTGTGTGTGTGTAGTGTGTGTAGTGTGCGTAGTGTGCGTAGTGTGTGTAGTGTGTGCATAGTGTGCGTTGTGTGTGTGTAGTGTGTGTAGTGTGCGTAGTGTGCGTAGTGTGTGTAGTGTGCGTTGTGTGTGTAGTGTGTGCGTAGTGTGTGTAGTGTGTGCGTAGTGTGTGTAGTGTGCGTTGTGTGTGTAGTGTGTGCGTAGTGTGTGTAGTGTGTGCGTAGTGTGTGTAGTGTGTGCGTTGTGTGTGTAGTGTGCGTAGTGTGCGTTGTGTGTGTAGTGTGCGTTGTGTGTGTAGTGTGCGTTGTGTGTGTAGTGTGCGTAGTGTGCGTTGTGTGTGTAGTGTGCGTTGTGTGTGTAGTGTGTGCGTTGTGTGTGTAGTGTGTGTAGTGTGTGCGTTGTGTGTGTAGTGTGCGTTGTGTGTGTAGTGTGCGTAGTGTGCGTTGTGTGTGTAGTGTGTGTAGTGTGCGTAGTGTGCGTTGTGTGTGTAGTGTGTGTGGTGTGTGTAGTGTGCGTAGTGTGTGTGTAGTGTGTAGTGTGTGCGTAGTGTGTGCAGTGTGTGCGTAGTGTGCGTTGTGTGTGTAGTGTGCGTTGTGTGTGTAGTGTGCGTAGTGTGCGTTGTGTGTGTAGTGTGTGTGTAGTGTGTGCAGTGTGTGTAGTGTGCGTAGTGTGTGCGTAATGTGTGTAGTGTGTGTAGTGTGTGTAGTGTGTGCAGTGTGTAGTGTGTGGTGTGTGTAGTATGTGCGTAGTGTGTGTGTAGTGTGTAGTGTGTGCGTAGTGTGTGCAGTGTGTGCGTAGTGTGTGCAGTGTGTGCGTAGTGTGTGCATAGTGTGTGTAGTGTGTGTGTAGTGTGTAGTGTGTGTAGTGTGTGTGTGTGTGTGTGTGTGTGTGTCTGTGTGTAGTGTGTAGTGTGTGCGTAGTGTGTGTGTAGAGTGTAGTGTGTGCGTAGTGTGTGCAGTGTGTGCGTAGTGTGTGCAGTGTGTGCGTAGTGTGTGCATAGTGTGTGTAGTGTGTGCTTAGTGTGCGTAGTGTCTGTAGTGTGTGTAGTGTGTGTGTGTGTGTGTGTGTGTGTCTGTGTCTGTGTGTGTCTGTGTGTGTGTGTAGTGTGTGTGTAGTGTGTGCGTAGTGTGTGTGTAGTGTGTGTAGTGTGTGCAGTGTGTGCGTGTGTGTGTCTGTGTGTGTGCATAGTGTGTGCGTAGTGTGTGCTTAGTGTGCGTAGTGTCTGTAGTGTGTGTAGTGTGTGTGTGTGTGTGTGTGTGTGTCTGTGTCTGTGTGTGTCTGTGTGTGCTGTGTGTGTGTGTCTGTGTGTAGTGTGTAGTGTGTGCATAGTGTGCGTAGTGTGTGCATAGTGTGCGTAGTGTGTGCATAGTGTGCGTAGTGTCTGTAGTGTGTGCGTAGTGTGTGCATAGTGTGTGTAGTGTGTGCGTAGTGTGTGCGTAGTGTGTGTGTAGTGTGTGCATAGTGTGTGCGTAGTGTGTGCGTAGTGTGTGTAGTGTGTGCGTAGTGTGTGCATAGTGTATTGTAGTGTGTGCGTGTGTGTGTGTGTGTAGTGTGTGCATAGTGTGTGTGTAGTGTGTGTGTAGTGTGTGCGTAGTGTGTGTGTAGTGTGTGTGGTGTGTAGTGTGTAGTGTGTGCATAGTGTGTGTAGTGTATGCATAGTGTGTGTAGTGTGTGCATAGTGTGTGTGTAGTGTGTGTAGTGTGTGTAGTGTGTGCGTAGTGTGTGCGTAGTGTGTGTAGTGTGTGTGTAGTGTGTATAGTGTAGTGTGTGTAGTGTGTGCGTAGTGTGTGTGTAGTGTGTGTAGTGTGTGTGTGTAGTGTGCATAGTGTGTGTGTAGTGTGTGTAGTGTGTGTGTAGTGTGTGCATAGTGTGTGTGTGTAGTGTGTGTAGTGTGTGCATAGTGTGTTTAGTGTGTGTGTGTGTGTAGTGTGTGCATAGTGTGTGTGTAGTGTGTGTGTAGTGTGTGTATAGTGTGTGTGTAGTGTGTGTGTGTGTGTGTAGTGTGTGTGTAGTGTGTGTGTAGTGTGTGTAGTGTGTGTGTAGTGTGCATAGTGTGTGTGTAGTGTGTGTAGTGTGTGTGTGTAGTGTGTGTATAGTGTGTGTGTAGTGTGTGTAGTGTGTGTATAGTGTGTGTGTAGTGTGTGTGTGTAGTGTGCATAGTGTGTGTGTAGTGTGTGTGTAGTGTGTGTATAGTGTGTGTGTAGTGTGCATAGTGTAGTGTGTAGTGTGTGTAGTGTGTGTATAGTGTGTGTGTAGTGTGTATAGTGTGTGTAGTGTGTGTAGTGTGTGTGTAGTGTGTGTGTAGTGTGTGTGTAGTGTGTGTATAGTGTGTGTGTAGTGTGTGTGTAGTGTGTGCATGTGTGTAGTGTGTGCGTAGTGTGTGTGTAGTGTGTGTATAGTGTGTGTGTAGTGTGTGAGTGTGGTGTAGTGTGTGATAGTGTCGTGTAGTGTGTAGTGTAGTGTGTGTAGTGTGTGTATGTGTAGTGTGTGTGTAGTGTGTGTATAGTGTGTGTGTAGTGTGTATGTAGTGTGTATAGTGTGTGTGTAGTGTGTGTGTAGTGTGTGTAGTGTGTGTGTAGTGTGCATAGTGTGTGTGTAGTGTGTGTATGTGTGTGTGTGTGTAGTGTATAGTGTGTGTGTAGTGTGTGTAGTGTGTGTGTAGCGACTGAGCCCCAATGCTCCGCTACACTAACGGCAGCATCCTCCCTTCACCACATTAAAGACTAATATAAGGAGCCTATTTTGTTTAGTCCTGGTTGCTTTGGGGTCAGCTGTAGTGACCCAGGCTCAGATCAGGTCCCTGATCTGAGCCTGGGACCTGAGCCTGGGACCTGAGCCTGGGTCAGCTGTAGTGACCCAGGCTCAGATCAGGGACCTGAGCCTGGGTCAGCTGTAGTGACCCAGGCTCAGGTCCCTGATCTGAGCCTGGGTCACTACAGCTGACCCAGGCTCAGGTCCCTGATCTGAGCCTGGGACCTGAGCCTGGGACCTGAGCCTGGGTCAGCTGTAGTGACCCAGGCTCAGATCAGGTCCCTGATCTGAGCCTGGGACCTGAGCCTGGGACCTGAGCCTGGGTCAGCTGTAGTGACCCAGGCTCAGGTCCATTATATATTTGGGATTATTTTGAATGTCATCAATGTCGTCAATGTTTTCCTTCTCATAGGCTAAATACAAGTTTTCCCTCCATAAAAGTGTATCAGAATGCAGGAAATTAGTCTTTGATGCTCAAAATAACCCTGGGGGAGGACACCCAGACCCCCCCACTTTGATATGACCCGCCAAAAAAAAGGCCCATTTTGAGCCAGGAAAAAAATATATTTTTATATGATTTATATAGTACAGTATACCCACTACAATACATTCGACTACACCACTGATTACACGTTAAGTCCCTCAACGAAAGTACATTGTGTGTCTCCGTTCTCTTCGGGAAACAACAAACTTCGAGCTAGCGAGCTACACGCTGAAAATGTCAAGTTTTGAAGAACATTAGGACGATCTAACAAGGCAGACCTGCTCGGTTCTTTCAGGGAATGATTGTAAAGATGTATAAAGAATATGTTTAGGGCATTTCCTCTCTAACTGGGAGGTTTTGGGACTGATTGGTGGGATTGCTGTGGACGAAGTCCACACGGAGACACACTGGTAAGAGATAATGAGGTTTAACCATGTATCAGATCATTTTAATAGCGTATTTTCCGGACTATAAGTCGCATCAGTCAACAAATGCGTCATGAAGAGGAAAAAAACATATATAAGTCGCACTGGACTATAAGTCACATTTATTTAAAAATTTATTTCACAAAATCCAAGACCAAGAACAGACATTTAATCTGGAAAGGAGAGTTATTAAACTCCCCAACAGCCCCCAAAACAAGGGGCTGAATACGGTAGGTGTCCTCTACGTTAACGTAACACATTAACAGTTATTAAACTACCCAACAGCCCCCAGAACAAGGGGCTGAATACGGTAGGTGTCCTCTATGTTAACGTAACGTAACTGCACTGTTGACGAGCCTCTCCCAGCAGCACGTTGTTCCAGCACCCATCTGTGGACTCCTTCCTCCAGCTCTGGCCATCTGGATTTCAGCGCGACTAGCTTTCTTTGTTTTCTTCATTGCAGTAAGACTAACCTTTTCTCCAGTCCCTCACAAGTTTCTCTCTCACTCCAAACTCTCCTTCTGCTGCTCGATGACCGTTTCCGGCTGCGTGTTTTACTACCTGCAGTCTCCTGCAGCTTCTTTTCTTTCTCCGTTGTCTTTAGGAGCAGCATATAGTCCTCACAAGCCTAGAGCGCCTCTCGCGGCTGTAGACGGTAATGTTTTCAGCATGAAATAACATTTAAAGACATGTTACATTATATATATATGTTGATATATAAGTCGCACCTGACTATAAGTCGCAGGACGAACCAAAGCATGAAAAAAAGTGACTTACAGTCCAGAAAATACGGTAGCTCACGGTTAGGGTTGGGCATCGAGAATCGTTTCTTTATTGGAATCGTTTGGAGGATTTGGTTTCACATCTGATCTCGGGTTCCACGTTTAACATGCGTAAGTTTGGGTTTCCGTAGCGGCCAGGCGCTTGTTGTGTTGCAGCCTTGGAGCCCAGTAAGCAGAGCTCTAGTGTGGCGTTATTTTACGTTGAAAAAGCTGTAAAACTGCAACCCTCCATTGACTCAAAATCAAAATCAATCTTTCCTCTTATTTGTGAAATAAATATAAATAAATTTGTGCACCGATTACAACTTTCTAGGCCGATGCCGATTTTCTAACCTCGTTACAGCACACAAATATTTATTTTCTATCTTTTCTTTAATAGAAAATGTTACATTTTGCAGAGAACATTTTTTAAATAGATAATTGATCGCTATAAAATACAACTATAGAAATGACTCCTGGTGGGAAATGAACACACATCTAAAGAGCAACGTTATGGAAGAACCATTTCCTTCTTTTCACGTCCAATATCCAACTAAACAAATGTGATATATTTAGCAAACTAAACTTCTGTATGTATGAAAACAGGGAAAACAGGGAAAACAGGTAATGGCAATAAAATAATATAAAAATAACAAATAAAAATGCCGTAATGCAGTATAAAGATATTTCTCAAAACACACACACAGGCCTGTTTGAACGTCAACAGTAACGTTACCTAAACAGCGTGTAGTTCCTGTGTCATTGTGCATAAATGTGAACACTACCGTTGCTGCCAACGGGCTTGTCTGCTAACGTTAGCTAGCAGCGGTTAGCTCGGAACAATCCAACAAAAACTAAACTCTTTAAAGATTACTATGTTTTTATGTTGGTTTTAAGCGGTATGCACCCCCACTAACCTGGAAAGAGTTTTAAACGGTAACGTTAATACAGCGTGTCGGCGTCTCTTTTCTTTTTGTCTCCTACAGCGGCCAGCCGGGCGTCAGAGGCAGAGGGACCACACAGCGTTTGCTAACGTTAGCTTCTTGTCTCATCTGGGGTCTGATAAACTCATCAAAGTCAGTGCGCCCAACGGTATTTTCCGATAAACTGTAGCTGTCATATTTCACGGGACCCGCGTGAGTGCGGTTTCCATGTTCCAGTTTTTCAGCCTCGGAGGGGAGAGAGAGCGGCTGACTGTTCGAGCCGTGTATAATTCCGACTTTATGACATTTCATGAACAGCTGATTGAGCGGCAGTGCGCCGCTGCGACATGCATACAGCGGAAACCCTGCATGAGCACGTGTGGTGTTGCGCGATGAAAATCATGCGGCGCCCGAGTGCATTTGACCGGCATAAAATCGGCATATGTCAGTCTGTGTAGTGTGTGTAGTGTGTGTGTAGTGTGTGTGTGCGTAGTGTGTGTAGTGTGTGTAGTGTGTGTGTGCGTAGTGTGTGTAGTGTGTGTGTAGTGTGTGTGTGCGTAGTGTGTGTAGTGTGCGCATAGTGTGTGTGTGCGTAGTGTGTGTAGTGTGCGTAGTGTGTGTAGTGTGTGTAGTGTGTGTAGTGTGTGTAGTGTGTGTGTAGTGTGTAGTGTGCGTAGTGTGTGTAGTGTGCGCATAGTGTGTGTGTGCG
>NC_135861.1:1002773-1012773 GCF_031162955.1 Sander vitreus | reverse complement strand
CTGGGTATCACGTAGACTACACCATGAATGCATATGAAGGTTGGTTAGTGAGCCACTTTCACTGAAGTAAAGTTAAAGTACTAATACAGTGTACTTGTCCCCAGAGTCAGAACTAACCAGGGGGAAGCACGTTTGGGAACAAACTCCCAGAAAACTGCAGGTCTGCTGCAACTCTCAGTTCTTTTAAATCAAGGCTGAAGACCTTTCTGTTTGACGCTGCCTTTCTTTAAATAATTGTTCATTTCTTAATTTCTTATACTGCACTGTAACGATTGCATCGTGTGGGTTTAATAAGAAACAACCTTTTCACGAATATAAAAGGGATTCACGGTTAAAATAAGACCAGTAATTACAAAAAGTGTGAATTTCATCCGAAAGGGTTTTTGCGAAGGTTTTAGTAGTGAAGACTATATTTTAGAATAAAAGTATTTTTTCCACGCCAAGATGGTTGGCAAGAAGGCCCAGTTTGGGAACTGGGAAAGTCCTCTGGGACGCCTGAGTTGGACTCGCTTGACTTGTTCTTATACTGTACTGTACATTTCATTCTCATCTTTTATCTGTTTTTAATCATTTTTAACTGCTCTTATATGTTTTATGTAAAGCACTTTGGATTGCCCTGTTGCTGAAATGTGCTATACAAAAAAAGCTGCCTTGCCTTGCTTTTACAGTGTATATATATATATATATATATATATATATATATATATATATATATATATATTTCTTGTTTTCTGTTGTTTCTATGTTTTTCTCCACATGACTTGTATATGGCTGGTGGTGTCTTGTAATCCCATATGGACAGACAGACACGCACACAGACAGACAGACAGACAAACACACACACACACACACACACACACACACACAGACAGACAGACACACACACACACACACACACACACACACACACACACACACACACACAGACAGACAGACACACAGACAGACACACACACACACACACACACATACACAGACAGACAGACACACAGACAGACACACACACACACACACACATACATACACAGACAGACAGACAAACACACACACACACACACACAGACACGCACACAGACAGACAGACAGACACACACACACACACACACACACACACACACACACACACACACACACACACACACACAGACAGACAGACACACACACACACACACAAACATACACAGACAGACAGACAAACACACACACACACACACACACACACAGACAGACAGACACACACACAGACAGACGGACAGACGGACTGACTGACTAAGTGTTGTGTTACTGCCTAGACATCACTTTGCACAAACTGTATATCGACTCTTGATTTTAATGTATTTTTGTATTCTTTACTGTATTTTGTGTGTTTATATTCTGAGTATTTACCGTGTAACTCTACGTTGTCTCGCACGTTTATGCTTTATCTTGGCCAGGTCGTTGTTGGCTAACCTGCTTAAAGAAAGGTTAAATAAGAGAAATAAAAATGAATAAACAATGATGGTAGAGCGACTGTTTGAAGACAGTCAATCACAGTGGCCATATGGTTCAGAAAATAATCACATAAAAAATTAATCTAAGTCTTTTTGTGAGCCGTTCACAGACTGAACAGAAAAAAAAGGCAAATGCCTGTGGACTGAAAGAACACGGAGGAGTCAAACAGCAGCTTGTTTTCAGTTTTTATTTGAGGTAAAAGAGGGTTCAGACGGAGTTGTTTCTCAGCTGAACGTGGCAGTTCTCAAAATCTTGAGGAGGGTTTTTGGGGCGGGGGGGGGAGTCCAAGAGTGGATTTGAAAAGCCCTTAACTGCTGGGAAACTGTCCAAAAACTGTTGGAAGGGAGAAACTAAAAAGATGAGGGGAAAACACACAGATTCAGACAAGACATGAACATCACCGGACCGTCTGCTGTCGAGAATCAAACAAACAAGAAATCCAGTTCTCTCTGTTAGTACTGTTAATACAAAATATCAGACATTTAAAAAACGCTGAACTGAACACACAGAACGAACGGTTTATCCTGGCCAATAAAAAACAAACCAAGAGACAAAAAAGGTCTTTTCAGTCCATCGTCTGAACACCTTCATTTATGAGAATAGAAATACACATTAATAACATTTGAAATATTATCCTCCACGCTGCTCTAAGAGCCAAAGAGCAGGAAGTTCAATGCATCGTTTTAACAGCGTTAAAATAAATCAGAGATCCCGATACAAAACTCAGTCGCAGCCTCAAAAGCACACCCACGTTCAACAGGAAGCGTGGTCTATGTAAGCAGCCGCGCAATGCATTCTGGTTGCATCGCGGTGATTTTTTTAAGAGCTGATGCGTTGAGTTTCCCGCTACTCATTTGCATAAAGTTAAGTCCAGGCTACTTTAGTTAAATCAGGCGCCTCGAAACTCCCAAAAATCCTTTAAACTGACCTTTGTCGATCTAAAAATGAAGACAGATTCATCAACTGCAGCTTATTTCTCGCATAAAATGTTTTTAGAAACACACTTTGGTGAACTATTTTTGTAAAATAAGAAAAACCCTGCGTTCCAATACTCATACTACCATAGTATTTACTATGCCAGAAAAAATTTAGTACAGTACGTCCCAATACATAGTTTGTCGAATGCAGTCTGCCAAAAAAATATCCGGGCTGAATCTCAGTTCCGTTAAATTGCATCCACCTTTCCTTCACTTGCTTCCCTTCCTTGCGTGTTAGTCTGTCCGAGTCCCACCGAGGAAGCACGGGAGGGACGCGAGGAAATCACGCAAGGAGAGAGGAAACAAGGAAATGTGTTTTTAGAGGGAAGAGACGTCCTTTCCTCTGAAGGGTCAGGTGAATTTGTCAGCTGTAGCAATGAGTTTCAGCTGCACGGCTTCCAGGAAGGCTGATCTCTGTATCCTCGCTCATAGCTCCTCAGAGATCCCTCCTCCATCCTCGCTCATAGCTCCTCAGAGATCCCTCCTCCATCCTCGCTCATAGCTCCTCAGAGATCCCTCCTCCATCCTCGCTCATAGCTCCTCAGAGATCCCTCCTCCATCCTCGCTCATAGCTCCTCAGAGATCCCTCCTCCATCCTCGCTCATAGCTCCTCAGAGATCCCTCCTCCATCCTCGCTCATAGCTCCTCAGAGATCCCTCCTCCATCCTCGCTCATAGCTCCTCAGAGATCCCTCCTCCATCCTCGCTCATAGCTCCTCAGAGATCCCTCCTCCATCCTCGCTCATAGCTCCTCAGAGATCCCTCCTCCATCCTCGCTCATAGCTCCTCAGAGATCCCTCCTCCATCCTCGCTCATAGCTCCTCAGAGATCCCTCCTCCATCCTCGCTCATAGCTCCTCAGAGATCCCTCCTCCATCCTCGCTCATAGCTCCTCAGAGATCCCTCCTCCATCCTCGCTCATAGCTCCTCAGAGATCCCTCCTCCATCCTCGCTCATAGCTCCTCAGAGATCCCTCCTCCATCCTCGCTCATAGCTCCTCAGAGATCCCTCCTCCATCCTCACTCATAGCTCCTCAGAGGTCCCTCCTCCATCCTCGCTCATAGCTCCTCAGAGATCCCTCCTCCATCCTCGCTCATAGCTCCTCAGAGATCCTTCCTCCATCCTCGCTCATAGCTCCTCAGAAATCCCTCCTCCATCCTCACTCAGGGCTCCTAGAGATCCCTCCTCCCAAGGGGATCCCAGGTCGGGGGGGGTCAGGACCCCCCCCATCTAAAGGTTGTCCCCCCCTAGAAATATCATCAAAAACAATGCTGTGTATTGTAAATAACATAATGATGTATACTTAAAATATCTGTGTAAGCAGTAAAACAATACAAACCCCCAAAAATGCTTTTTAAGTTTAGAAACATTTTGAGTCCCCCCTCCCTTGGCTCACAGTGGTTTGGTCCACTGCCTGCTGTAGGATCTGCTAGACTCACAGTCCCATCAGGTAGTAACAGGAGTGTAGTGAGTAGGCGGTTCAAGGCTGTTTTATTCACATTAAACATCGGATTAAGTTCTTTTCTCAAATAGAAATGATGCTGAGTAATTAACGAATTAGTCATGACAAAAAGTTTGCTATGTTAGTGTAATATAATGTAACGTTACCTAGATTATAGCTTGTTGGATAGAAATACACCCACTATAACTAACGTTACCACGGCGATAAGCCTAACGTTATGTGTGTGACCTGATATTAGGGTTAATATTGAAGATCTACAGTTGTGTTTTGCTGAATATGAAGTTAAGTGGCAGATCAGTTAAATACATATCCTCTGTCCCAGAAGAAACCTAATATTTATGTGGAGGACGCAAGATCATTGTATAATTATAATATGACCACGTGGTGAACCTATGAACCTAACTCATATTTAGACATCTGACGTTAAAGATTTGTGTTGTTGTTAAAAATGACAGAGAAAAGAAAAACAGACATGAGATCCTTTTTCAGTACACCAAAACGCCAAGGAAGTACAATAAGTCCTCATATCAAGACAATTTGGTAACATCTTTATAAGAATGGGTGCTTATGGAAATACTAACGTCACTATGTCACAGGCAAAGGAGACAGAAAGAACTGAGGGACAGGGAGACCAGGGACAGACAGGTGGAGAGTCTCAGGGAGACCAGGGACAGTCAGGTGGAGAGTCTCAGGGAGACCAGGGACAGTCAGGTGGAGAGTCTCAGGTAGACCAGGGACAGTCAGGTGGAGAGTCTCAGGGAGACCAGGGACAGTCAGGTGGAGAGTCTCAGGGAGACCAGTCTCCGGGAGACCATGGACAGTCAGGTGTAGAGTCTCAGGGAGACCAGTCTCAGGGAGACCAGGGACAGTCAGGTGGAGAGTCTCAGGGAGACCAGGGACAGTCAGGTCTAGAGTCTCAGGGAGACCAGGGACAGACAGGTGGAGAGTCTCAGGGAGACCAGGGACAGTCAGGTGGAGAGTCTCAGGGAGACCAGTCTCAGGGAGACCAGGGACAGTCAGGTGGAGAGTCTCAGGGAGACCAGGGATAGTCAGGTGGAGAGTCTCAGGGAGACCAGGGACAGTCAGGTGTAGAGTCTCAGGTAGACCAGGGACAGTCAGGTGGAGAGTCTCAGGTAGACCAGGGACAGTCAGGTGGAGAGTCTCAGGTAGACCAGGGACAGTCAGGTGGAGAGTCTCAGGTAGACCAGGGATAGTCAGGTGTAGAGTCTCAGGGAGACCAGGCACAGTCAGGTGTAGAGTCTCAGGTAAGTGTGTTGAGCTCAGTTCATATTTTTGGGGGGGTGTGTCTGTCAGGGTGAGCAGATGATCTTCACCAGTGGCTCATTAATTAACATCATGATCAGCTAATGTAACAAGTGTACAAAAGCATTGTATTTCTTTTATATGGGGACATTTTTTCAAAATAAGTCATTATGTTTTAAGGTATTTTTGTGGCTTGATTGTAAACAACTTAAAAATAAATACATTTTTAACGTTTTAAAGAAGAATATTTTGGTCAATATAGTCAGCTTTTTCATTGAATCGAGAGAAACGCTGAAAAGAAGGCTAATGGTACAGTCTCCATGCTACACTAATGATAGTATTAAGGCTTTCCTCTGTGTACACATGTCCTCTACGAGTATAACTGGCTGTATTATTTGTGTCCCCTTCAAAAATTGCTCTTCAGAAATGTATTGTTTATTGTCCCCCCCCAACTGTTCGGTCAGATTTACGCCCATGCCTCCTCCATCTTCTCTCCTCCACCATCGGGGCAGGAAGAAGAGCTTTGAGACGGCCTTTATCAAATAAAGAAAGTGAGATTCAGCCCAGGATGTCCCACTGCATTCGGTCGGATTTTGTAGTATGTAAGCCAGCATGCTTTCCTAGCTATTATGACCCACAATCCTTTGCGCAGCATATGTTAGCAAGAAGGTCAAAGTTCAAGGAGCAATGTTATTAAGAATGTCCCGATCGTATGCACGCTGCACGCAACAGTACGCACTTTGTGTGGCAGCTGCCGTACGTACTGAAAGTAAAAAGAAAAAGTATGAGATTTGGAACACAGCCAACGTTTTCCAAACGAGCCGCAATGAGTGTGAAGCGTGCGTCCAATCAGGTGCAGCCGTCACGGTTGTCGGGGGGTGTAGCCTGTCGTCTTTGCCCGTCAGTTTCTTCACCACTGCTCTGAATGAATGCACATGAATACAGTTCTGGAGTTTGTCTTTTCGATGGCCCATAATGAAGTTTTCACGGCGGTGTATGTGCTCCGTGAGAGTCGTCACCTCTGAGCCGAAGTCTTCAATGAGCAGCGATTAAAAAAGGAAATTAAAATAAGTGATGCAGCAGCCACTTGTGCTCATCTTCATGGTACTTTTCCAGGAGACACACACAACACACAATTAATATTTATAAAACAGTTTGGCTCAGAGTCATTTTCACAGAGTTCAGAGTTGTGTCTTTCTTTTCTCTCTTAGGTTTCATTTGAGAGAAAACGATAACTGCTAGTGGCGAACCCATCAAGGGTCCAGTGCTGGGAAGCAGAGCGATCCCTCCCGTCCCAAAAACGCCCCTGTGGACATTTACCGCCAGGACATGTAAACGTCAGCTGACGGAATCACACTGAACACATCTGTGCGTTTATTCACACTGTTAACGGAAATAATTTACTGTTGACTTTCATCCTATTTTAATGTTTGAAAGAGGTTTGTTCTTGTTTGTATTTTGCGTGTGCAGTTCAACTTTGACATGTAGGGCCCTATTTTAACGATCTGAGGTCACGGCGTGAAGCGCCTGCTGCAGGTGTGTTTAGGGCGTCCAAATCCCCTTTTGCTAGTTTGACGGCGGTAAAAAGGGTCCGTGTGCCGGGGTCATGGTTCTAAAGGGTTGACCTTAGTGTCTTCATTAATCAGAGGTGTGTTTTGGGCGTAACATGCAATCAACCAATTGGTTTATATGCATATATATATATATATATATATATATATATATATATATATATATATATATATATATATATATATATATATATATATATATATATGCATAGCGGATTTAAAATAACAATGAAATGCTGCGTTATTGACTTTAGACCAGGTTTTTGATGGTCAATGGTGAGATCACTTCACGCTGCTCCAAGATATCAATACTCCCAGAATGCACCTGAATACACCTCCCTGTAAGACCAGCACGCGCAGAATGCACCTGAACACACCTCCCTGTAAGACCAGCACGCCCAGAATGCACCTGAACACACCTCCCTGTAAGACCAGCACGCCCAGAATGCACCTGAACACACCTCCCTGTAAGACCAGCACGCCCAAAATGCACCTGAACACACCTCCCTGTAAGACCAGCATGGGCCACAGACTGGGTCAGTCATAAAAAAACTGGGTCGGTCTTAAACTAGCAAAGACACTTGGGTCGGGCTTTACGCTGCGCCAGGTGCTAGATAGGACCCTCAGTTCGATAATAATTTACTGTTGACTTTCATCTTATTTTAACGTTAGGAAGAGGTTTGTTCTTCTTTGTATTTTGTAACAAAACTTGTTTACAGACATTTACATGCACAAAATATTCAGATTTTTGCCCCGTACTCCGAAAGAGACAATATTCCTACTAAGTTGTTTACGTGGCTAATGAAAATGAATTTGGAATATTCTGAATAATAGTGGAATATCAGTATTAGTGTGCATGTAAACATCGCCAATGTTTTCTGTTCTTAAGTAACATTAAACACTGGCAGGCTGCCAACTACAGAAAAGAAATGTAACAGTAGCTTTCATAGCAATGTAGCTGGCTATTATCTGTTAGCTAGGTTGCTTCATTAGTGTCTGACAGCTTCGTAGTCGTTGGTGTAGATGTGTTCTAGCAGCTTGATGCCCAGCTACTGGTAATGCTAACATAAACAAATCATGTTAAATACCACAAAACAAGCTAACACAGCTGTGTGAGCGGCTAGTTTTGAGCTAGCTTGTTGCAAAGCGTTATATTTTGAGGTAAAGGGTTGCAATTTGCGTTTCAAGCTAATCAGTTACGGCACAATGCTAATCTGTGTTTAGCTGGTTGACGGCAACTGTTGGGCCTAAATCTGTTCATGTTTCCTGTCAGAGAATTAAAATAATAAAATGACAACACAACGTGTAAAACTGCCATCAATGCATTGTGGGTACAGTGTGATTCTGTGCAGCTTAGCAGCGTTCACCATGGTAACGACCTAACCACCTGACGACACGACAAGTCACACTCTGCTGGCGGCCATTTTCCATCGGTTTTTCCCAAATCTCGTCAGTCAATATCACTTTGATTAAACCCCGCCCTCCTCTCTGTCCTGTCACCCGATTGGTCCAATGTCCTGTCAATCACTGATGTCCATCTATCTCAGTCTCATCTCTGATTGGTTCAGAGCATCAGAATGACGTCACACAGGTCATCTCGTCGGCCAGCTCGTCCTCGTCGCGGCCAGTTCTGATTGGCTCCTCGTCGCTGTAGAGCGCGGCCGGGTCAGCAGCTGCATTGCCGAGGAAAGCGTGGCTACCCGTGCCAAGCAGGTCGCTGGCGGCCGACTCCATCTCGTCCACCGTCATGTGACATGCGTCGGCGATCTCCCGCTTCGCAAACGCCACAAACTTCGGATCCCGAGCGTAAAGGCCGAGACCCTCTGAGATTAGAACCTGCAGAGAGCAGAACAAAGACTCAGTGACGGCTGTTTGACTGTAAGTTACTGATCAATATCAGGCTACATTTACACCGCTACGTTTTGGTGGGGGAACGAGAGGGGGGAACACCAGAGCAGGGGGAATGAGAAGGGGGAACACCAGAGCGGGGGGAATGAGAGGGGAAACACCAGAGCAGGGGGAATGAGAGGGGGGAACACCAGAGCAGGGGGGAATGAGAGGGGGGAACACCAGAGCAGGGGGAATGAGAAGGGGGAACACCAGAGCAGGGGGAATGAGAGGGGGGAACACCAGAGCAGGAGGAATGAGAGGGGGGAACACCAGAGCAGGGGGAATGAGAGGGGGGAACACCAGAGCAGGGGGAATGAGAGGGGGGAACACCAGAGCAGTTGGGTTTAGGAAACGTGACACGCGGGACATGATTCCCGGTCTCCGGCGTGAAAGTCCTGTGTTGTTTGACCCATCCACCCCCCCAACCAACCTCCCTAAACGCAGATTTTCGGTCTTTCATATACTCTCTACCGTAGTCGCTCTTAGTGCTACGTCATCCTCAAACGCCGTGTAGCTGCTGCTCTCCCCGGTGCGTTACACGGTGCGTTTTTTTGTCGTATCTGACGCTGACAGCCACTGCTCAAACGTCCATATTTTACTAGTTCGGAATGAGAACGGGTTGGGAGGTCTCCTAGTTTATGTATAATATGTGTTTTAGTGTGCACAACCTTTCGTACGAATTCATACAAACCCGCTCATGAGAATGCGTTTCATTTTTTTTAAACCAAAAAGTAGCAATGGAAATGTAAATGTAGCCTCAGCAATGGATCGATGTTTCCTCACCGCCTCCACCAGACTGTCGGCTGATCCTCGTTTGTCGGTGAGCTGAGCGCCGAGCTGTGAGGGAACTCTGAGGGTCGTGTACGCTCTGTACGGAGGAGGAGCTGCAACAACAACAACACACACACATTCACAAATCACCCATAGGAATAAACTGGGGAAGATTGTTAAAACCTGTGGAAAAATCATTGGTAAAAGCAAACAGGTTGTTGTGCTTATAGACAATTCTGTTGGGGTTGTTTATATTTCTTATCTGTTTCTTGTTTTGTATATTTATTCTGTATATTTCTGTTCCCTGTTGTGTAGATTGATCCTGTGTATTCTGGATTGTGTACATTTCTGTTCCCTGTTTTATTTTGATAATCTGTTTTCTGTCTTGTCATGTCTAGTTTAGCTTCCTGTGTTTTCCCGCCTGTGTGATGTCTATGTGCTCCACCTGTTCCCCAGCCCTGGTGTCACCTGTCCCGTGTTTGCTCGTTACCTAGTTTATTTAGCCTCTGTGTTTCCTTTGTCTTTTGTCAGATCGTTTTGTGTCCTTGCCCGGTTAGTTTATGTGCGTTTGTGTCTC
>NC_135861.1:977773-990273 GCF_031162955.1 Sander vitreus | reverse complement strand
GCGGCGCTGAGCTCTGGACGCAGCGACGGTGGCTCTGCTAAATAGTCTCAGGAAGGAACTTGTTCTGGTGGAACATTTGCACCCTGCAAAAGAAAACTCCTCATACAATATTAAATGAAGTTAACTGTTGACACAATACAGTACCATGATCTATTTAAATGAGCTGATACATGGTTAAACCTCATTATCTCTTACCAGTGTGTCTCCGTGTGTACTTCGTCCACAGCAATCCCACCAATCAGTCCCAAAACCTCCCAGTTAGAGAGGAAATGACCTAAACATATTCTTTATACATCTTTACAATCATTCCCCCAAAGAACCGAGCAGGTCTGACTTGTTAGACCGTCCTAATCTTCATCGTCTTCAAAACTTGACATTTTCAGCGTGTAGCTCGCTAGCTCGGAGTTTGTTGTTGTTTAAAGTACCGAAGGTATTTTGAGAACGGCAACATACGGAGAGACGGAAGGTGCGGGACAAAGCCTGACATCCAGGCTTTTATACTGGAAATGTACTCCGTTGATCCGGACTAGCTGTTTACACACAGACTCACGTGACTTAAATGTGTCAATACAGACCTGATATGCAGCGTCCTCCTCCAGCTCCTCGTCCTCCATCATGACGTCGTCCTCCAGATCCTCGTTCAGAGCCAGACGCATCTCTGGACCCAGATCCTGCAGAGTCTTCAGACCGGCTTTACACAGCTGCAAACACACACACACACCTTTTTTCTAGGGATGCACCAAATCCAGGATTCAGATTGGGCTGAATATTGGGCTTTTTGACGGGGTTGGGTTTCTGCTGAACCCTACGCTGTCACTCCGCGCTACGCTGGTCGACGTAATGACGGCGCCGTTGATTACAGGAAGGTGTTTACGTAGGTGGAGCTTCAATGCAGCAGGCTGAGAGGAAGTGGAAATGGAACTGGTGAGCAGAAAAAGGGTTGTTTGGCAGTACTTTCAGTCAAAAGAAGGCCATTCAAGTCCAGCTACATGTTCAATCTGCAATGCTGATTAGTCTGGTGGTGGCGAGGACCCTAAACAATACACAACATCACCGCTGTTACAACATCTGGTATGAAACATCTGGAAGAATACGAGCTGAGCATGAAGGAATCTACAGACAGCAGCCAGAATGCAGCAACTTCAGGTACGGCAAAGGAAGGACAGTCACTGTTTACTTCATTAATGTGTTGACTGTGTTCATGGACTGAGGACGGGACGAGGACTCAGCAGAATCTCAACCAGGGGGTTCAGGATTCAGCAGAACCCCAAAAATCTGGAGTCGGTGTGTAACAACCAGAAGTAATACCTACTGTAAATAGCCTCCCTATGATGTAATAGAGGAAAAATGAACACGCAACGTGGACCAGCGTCTCAGAAGATCTAGATCGCCCGGGAGAAATGGGTATCGGCAGCAGGAGACAAGACACAACTCAATACGTAGGTTTGAAGAGGTAAGGAAATACAACTTTAATTCTCTCTATTCTCTCATTCAACCAGTTTTCTTGTGTATTTTTTCTTAGAACGGTATTCTTCTCAAAACATCACAGGTGCAACACCACATCATATGTAGAATTACCATAAAAACCCTCTCACTTACAATCATTCTTTGGTTTTGTTTCCATTAAATCTAGTTAAGAATCCACTTGTCAATTGAGTACTTAGTTTGTTTACATATCCTTACCGTATTTTCCAGACTATAAGTCACATCAGTCAAAAAATGCGTCATGAAGAGGAAAAAAACATATATAAGTCGTACTGGACTATAAGTCACATTTATTTAGACATTTATTTCACAAAATCCAAGACCAAGAACAGACATTTAATCTGGAAAGGAGAGTTATTAAACTCCCCAACAGCCCCCAGAACAAGGGGCTGAATACGGTAGGTGTCCTCTACGTTAACGTAACACATTAACAGTTATTAAACTACCCAACAGCCCCCAGAACAAGGGGCTGAATACGGTAGGTGTCCTCTATGTTAACGTAACACATTAACAGTTATTAAACTACCCAACAGCCCCCAGAACAAGGGGCTGAATACGGTAGGTGTCCTCTATGTTAACGTAACGTAGCTGCTCTGTTGACGAGCCTCTCCCAGCAGCACGTTGTTCAAGCACCCATCTGTGGACTCCTTCCTCCAGCTCTGGCCATCTGGATTTCAGCGCGACTAGCTTTCTTTGTTTTCTTCATTGCAGTAAGACTAACCTTTTCTCCAGTCCCTCACAAGTTTCTCTCTCACTCCAAACTCTCGTTCTGCTGCTCGATTACCGTTTCCGGCTGCGTGTTTTACTACCTGCAGTCTCCTGCAGCTTCTTTTCTTTCTCAGTTGTCTTTAGGAGCAGCATATAGTCATCACAAGCCTAGAGCGCCTCTCGCGGCTGTAGACGGTAATGTTTTCAGCATGAAATAACATTTAAAGACATGTTACATTATATATATATGTTGATATATAAGTCGCACCTGACTATAAGTCGCAGGACGAGCCAAAGTATGAAAAAAAGTGACTTACAGTCCAGAAAATACGGTATTTAGATTCAAGATGTAATGCTACGCTAGCTCCATATTATTAGTCAGGCACTCATTCATTTTTTATTCATCTATATTAGGGTTTATAGATCCTATTTCATAGTGCCTCTAACTAAACAAGTGGATTCTTTGAATATTTTGGTACTCTTTTCCTTGTATATAACCCGTATAACCCAAAACCAAATACCAATAAGAAACTTGCATATATATTAACATGAAAATGAATCACATGAAACCTGTCACCAGTCACATTAACCTGTGCTTTTACCTGTAACGATCAGAGTAATGATATAACTCAGCAACACATTCTTGAACTATAACTTCAATGACAGATCGATCACTATAGTATTAATAAGGACAATGACCAAAAGGTTCGGTTCACTGAGTTGCTGGGAAAATCCATCCGTTGGGGTGTTTTGACCGTAACAACGTCCGTCTCCTTCAAGCTCTGTGTGAGGGAAGCACAATGGAACTGTCCTACCACTTGTCGTCCCTCTTTCTATTTCAGTATCTCCGTGTTTGCAGGCTCGTGGGGTTGGCTCGCCACTCTTCCGTTAATAAATAACATTTTGCCAAAAACGCCTGGTTTACATGCTGCTTCCTGTTCCCCTAGTGAGCTGCAGTATTAGTATTACAAACGATAGATTTTTAACTTTTTGGTCTAAATATTTATGCAAAATAATGCATGGTATAAAGCAGACAATGGGAACGTAGAAACATATGAGATGTCTGCCTTCAAAGCAGTCTGATCTGATTTAGACAGACAGAGACAGACAGACAGGTAAACAAACAGACAGAGAGACAGACAGACAGAGAGACACAGGCAGACAGAGAGACAGGCAGACAGACAGACAGACAGACGGAGAGACAGAGAGACAGACAGACAGAGAGACAGGCAGACAGACAGACAGACGGAGAGACAGAGAGACAGACAGACAGACACAGGCAGACAGACAGACGGAGAGACAGAGAGACAGACAGACAGAGAGACACAGGCAGACAGACAGACAGACGGAGAAACAGAGAGACAGACAGACAGACAGGCAGGCAGGCAGGCAGACAGACACAGGCAGACAGACAGGCAGACAGGCAGACAGAGACAGACAGAGGCAGACAGACACAGGCAGACAGGCAGACAGACAGACAGACAGAGAGACAGACAGACAGACAGAGAGACACAGACAGACAGACAGACAGACAGACAGACACACACTGACAGACAGACAGACAGACAGAGAGACAGACAGACAGAGAGAGAGACACAGACAGAGAGACAGACAGACAGAAAGACACAGGCAGAGAGAGACAGGCAGACAGACAGACAGACGGAGAGACAGAGAGACAGACAGACAGAGAGACACAGGCAGACAGACGGAGAAACAGAGAGACAGACAGACAGACAGAGAGACACAGGCAGACAGAGAGACAGGCAGACAGACAGGCAGGCAGGCAGACAGACACAGGCAGACAGACAGGCAGACAGGCAGACAGACAGACAGAGACAGACAGAGGCAGACAGACACAGGCAGACAGACAGACAGACAGAGAGACAGACAGACAGACAGACAGACAGAGAGACACAGACAGACAGACAGACAGACAGACAGACACACACAGACAGAGAGACAGGCAGACAGACCTGAATAGCAGACGGGTTGCTGGCGTCAGCCTCTACGGGCAGGTCTCCTTTCTCTTTCCTCTTCCTGAACTTCCTGAAGTAATCCTGAATCAGGAAGGTCGCATAAAACTTCCCGACGGTGACTTCCTCCTCTGCAGGACGACAACAGCTCAGTCAGCCGCAGTACGAGCAGTACTTATCGTAGTATTTGTGGTGTTTGTAGTATAATAAGAAGTGTTCCTTGTATAACTAGTATTGGTTGTTGTTTCAGTACCTTCGTGTGGCGGTATTACTTCATCCAGCAGTTTGGGTTTCATTCTCTTCCAGATCTTCTTGATGATCACCCTCAGCTCCTCGTTCTCCTGGTCAGGGTTACCTAGCAACAGCACACAGTGGGCGGGGCCAGATGTAAAATCATGATAACGCTGTGCTCACATCACATCACATCATACATTATCGTAATTACAAGCTGCCGTTTCATGAACAGCTAAGTTGTGATGAAGGGAAACACGACCGCCTCCCTTAAACGCCAAATAAATCTATAGCCGCCTACACATGACGAGCGAGTTGCTCTCCGCGTACCGCTAGGTCTATGAAGAGCCTGTTCACTCCATATTCAGCCCCATTGTACCCCATTGTAGTTCCAGCGTGTCACAGAACCGTACGCCCACCCACGACCTTTTCCTTAACATAACTGTCAAAAGGGACGGCAAAAGTCCCGACCAAGCTCGTTTACTTATAGCGCTAAAGGGACGGCAATAGTCCCGACCAAGCTCGTTTACTTATAGCGCTAAAGGGACGCAATAGTCCCGACCAAGCACGTTTACTTATAACTCTAAAGGGACGTCAATAGTCCCGACCAAGCGCGTTTACTTATAACGCTAAAGGGACGTCAATAGTCCCGACCAAGCGCGTTTACTTATAGCGCTAAAGGGACGCCAATAGTCCCGACCAAGCACGTTTACTTATAGCGCTAAAGGGACGTCAATAGTCCCGACCAAGCGCGTTTACTTATAGCGCTAAAGGGACGTCAATAGTCCCGACCAAGCGCGTTTACTTATAGCGCTAAAGGGACGGCAATAGTCCCGACCAAGAGCGTTTACTTATAGCGCTAAAGGGACGTCAATAGTCCCGACCAAGCTTGTTTACTTATAGCGCTAAAGGGACGTCAATAGTCCATACCAAGCTCGTTTACTTATAGCACTAAAGGGACGGCAATAGTCCCGACCAAGAGCGTTTTCTTATAGCGCTAAAGGGACGCCAATAGTCCCGACCAAGCACGCTTTACTTATAGCGCTAAAGGGACGTCAATAGTCCCGACCAAGCCCGTTTACTTATAGCACTAAAGGGACGGCAATAGTCCCGACCAAGAGCGTTTTCTTATAGCGCTAAAGGGACGTCAATAGTCCCGACCAAGCGCGTTTACTTATAGCGCTAAAGGGACGGCAATAGTCCCGACCAAGCGCGTTTACTTATAGCGCTAAAGGGGACGGCAATAGTCCCGACCAAGCACGTTTACTTATAGCGCTAAAGGGACGGCAATAGTCCCGACTCAAGCGCGTTTACTTATAGCGCTAAAGGGACGGCAATAGTCCCGACCAAGCAGCGTTTACTTATAGCGCTAAAGGGACGTCAATAGTCCCGACCAAGCTCGCTTTACTTATAGCGCTAAAGGGACGTCAATAGTCCCGACCAAGCAGCGTTTACTTATAGCGCTAAAGGGACGTCAATAGTCCCGACCAAGCTCGCTTTACTTATAGCGCTAAAGGGACGGCAATAGTCCCGACTCAAGCGCGTTTACTTATAGCGCTAAAGGGACGGCAATAGTCCCGACCAAGCACGCTTACTTATAGCGCTAAAGGGACGTCAATAGTCCCGACTCAAGCTACGCTTACTTATAGCGCTAAAGGGACGTCAATAGTCCCGACCAAGCGCGTTTACTTATAGCGCTAAAGGGACGTCAATAGTCCCGACCAAGCTCGTTTACTTATAGCGCTAAAGGGACGCCAATAGTCCCGACCAAGCTCGCTTTACTTATAGCACTAAAGGGACGGCAATAGTCCCGACTCAAGCGCGTTTACTTATAGCGCTAAAGGGACGTCAATAGTCCCGACCAAGCTCGCTTTACTTATAGCGCTAAAGGGACGTCAATAGTCCCGACCAAGCTCGTTTACTTATAGCGCTAAAGGGACGGCAATAGTCCCGACCAAGCGTGTTTACTTATAGCGCTAAAGGGACGGCAATAGTCCCGACCAAGAGCGTTTACTTATAGCGCTAAAGGGACGTCAATAGTCCCGACCAAGCTCGTTTACTTATAGCGCTAAAGGGACGGCAATAGTCCCGACCAAGCTCGTTTACTTATAGCGCTAAAGGGACGTCAATAGTCCCGACCAAGCACGTTAACTTATAGCTCTAAAGGGACGTCAATAGTCCCGACCAAGCTCGTTTACTTATAGCTCTAAAGGGACGGCAATAGTCCCGACCAAGCTCGTTTACTTATAGCTCTAAAGGGACGGCAATAGTCCCGACCACGCGTTACTTATAGCGCTAAAGGGGACGTCAATAGTCCCGACCAAGCTCGTTTACTTATAGCGCTAAAGGGACGTCAATAGTCCCGACCAAGCACGTTAACTTATAGCTCTAAAGGGACGGCAATAGTCCCGACCAAGCTCGTTTACTTATAGCTCTAAAGGGACGGCAATAGTCCCGACCAAGCTCGTTTACTTATAGCGCTAAAGGGACGTCAATAGTCCCTACCAAGCACGTTTACTTATAGCGCTAAAGGGACGGCAATAGTCCCGACTCAAGCGCGTTTACTTATAGCTCTAAAGGGACGGCAATAGTCCCGACCAAGCTCGTTTACTTATAGCGCTAAAGGGACGTCAATAGTCCCTACCAAGCACGTTTACTTATAGCGCTAAAGGGACGTCAATAGTCCCAACCAAGCGCGTTTACTTATAGCGTTAAAGGCAACTTTTAGCGTCAATAAGAACAACAAAGGCTCCTGACCAGGCATGGTCAGGAAAGGCATGACTGATTGGCATGGGGTACTTTCCATAAGATCATCTCTCAATGCAAATCCAACCAGCTGTTAGACTAACTGATATACAACCATGTTAATCTCTAGGTATGGTGAAGGGTATGTGATGATGGGGGGGTATGGTGAAGGGTATGTGATGATGTGGGGGTATGGTGAAGGGTATGTGATGATGGGGGGTATGGTGAAGGGTATGTGATGATGTGGGGGTATGGTGAAGGGTATGTGATGATGTGGGGGTATGGTGAAGGGTATGTGATGATGTGGGGGTATGGTGAAGGGTATGTGATGATGTGAGGGTATGGTGAAGGGTATGTGATGATGTGGGGGGGTATGGTGAAGGGTATGTGATGATGTGGGGGGTATGGTGAAGGGTATGTGATGATGGGGGGGTATGGTGAAGGGTATGTGATGATGTGGGGGGTATGGTGAAGGGTATGTGATGATGTGGGGGTATGGTGAAGGGTATGTGATGATGTGGGGGTATGGTGAAGGGTATGTGATGATGGGGGGGTATGGTGAAGGGTATGTGATGATGGGGGGGTATGGTGAAGGGTATGTGATGATGGGGGGGGTATGGTGAAGGGTATGTGATGATGGGGGGGTATGGTGAAGGGTATGTGATGATGGGGGGACCAAGGGATCTTTATCAGGATCATAGTATCCTGGATCCATGAAATAACTGGCTTTTCAAAATAAAAGTCTGCCTGCCTCTATGGGAATCTAACATAGGGGTGTACTGACTTATGTCTCCTGTATTTTAAGGAAGAACATTTATTTATTTATGATACATTATTCATTCACAAAGAAAATTGGTGTCCTTAAAGGTTGGATTTTTCCAAATTTTTTTAATTAAGGCATTAAGATCAATTTCCAGAAGATGATTTGTGTATTCTTCTTTTTAGTAACTTTAGCGTGGGTTCCTATACTTATGAGTGCCGATGTAGCAAAGCAGACACAGTTCTTGTTTACCGTACATGTTTTGAGACCCCTGAACGGTTCTTTTTACCTCTTTTGGGGAGTGGGTTGTCTTTCATATAGTCATATATTTTGAGGAGGACAGATCCTTCTCTTGTAAATATTTGTTGGGGGGACTTACCCCCTGCATCCCCCCCATAGACCCATCAGATACCTTCAGTCTTGATCTTGAGGGCGGTGCGAACCAGAGCGAAGAGCGTGGCGTTAAAGGTCACCATCCCGTCAGCGTTCAGAGGCATGTTCATCGCCACGAGACGCTGAGAGAGAGAGAGAGAGAGAGAGAGAGAGAGAGAGAGAGAGAGAGAGAGAGAGAGAGAGAGAGAGAGAGAGAGAGACAGAGAGACAGAGAGAGAGAGAGAGAGAGAGAGAGAGAGAGAGAGAGAGACAGAGAGAGACAGAGAGACAGAGAGAGAGAGAGAGACAGAGAGAGAGAGAGAGAGAGAGAGAGAGAGAGAGAGAGAGAGAGAGAGAGAGAGAGAGAGAGAGAGAGAGAGAGGAACAGGACAGGTTTTATATCTGACCACAGTTTAAAGATTATGGTATGTCAGTGATTCTTTTATTTACAGACGCGTAAATAAAGGTCTCAAACACAGCGGTGGAAGTACATTTACATTTCACTATTCTCATTTTTTTACAAAACAGACAATCAATCAATTAATGGAGAAAACAAGGGCGTAACTTTGGGTTCAACGTTTGGGGGGAGTGGGGGGAGTGTTGAGATCTCCAACAAAAAATCGAAAAATGCGACAAAAAAGGCCAAATTCTTTTTCCAAAAAAACCTCGAAAAGGTCGACAAAAACTCTAATCAGCCAATTGTTTTTGAAAAAGGCAACAAATACGTTGAAAAAATTGCTCAAAATTGTTTTGAAAAAAGCGAAAAAAACTTCCTAAAGGGACGTCAATAGTCCCGACCAAGCACGTTTACTTATAGCGCTAAAGGGACGTCAATAGTCCCGACCAAGCACGTTTACTTATAGCGCTAAAGGGACGTCAATAGTCCCGACCAAGCACGTTAACTTATAGCGCTAAAGGGACGGGCAATAGTCCCGACCAAGGTCGTTACTTATAGCGCTAAAGGGACGGCAATAGTCCCGACCAAGCACGTTAACTTATAGCTCTAAAGGGACGGCAATAGTCCCGACCAAGCACGTTACTTATAGCTCTAAAGGGACGGCAATAGTCCCGACCAAGCGTCGTTTACTTATAGCTCTAAAGGGACGGCAATAGTCCCGACCAAGCACGTTTACTTATAGCTCTAAAGGGACGTCAATAGTCCCGACCAAGCACGTTTACTTATAGCGCTAAAGGGACGGCAATAGTCCCGACCAAGCGCGCTCACTTATAGCTCTAAAGGGACGTCAATAGTCCCGACCAAGCTCGTTTACGCTAAAGGGACGTCAATAGTCCCGACCAAGCACGTTTACTTATAGCTCTAAAGGGACGGCAATAGTCCCGACCAAGCGCGTTTACTTATAGCACTAAAGGGACGACAATAGTCCCGACCAAGCTCGTTTACTTATAGCTCTAAAGGGGACGACAATAGTCCCGACCAAGCTCGTTTACTTATAGCGCTAAAGGGACGACAATAGTCCCGACCAAGCGTGTTTACTTATAGCTCTAAAGGGACGCCAATAGTCCCGACCAAGAGTGTTTACTTATAGCTCTAAAGGGACGTCAATAGTCCCGACCAAGCTCGTTTACTTATAGCGCTAAAGGGACGTCAATAGTCCCGACCAAGCGCGTTTCACTTATAGCTCTAAAGGGACGTCAATAGTCCCGACCAAGCACGTTTACTTATAGCGCTAAAGGGACGTCAATAGTCCCGACCAAGCGCGTTTACTTATAGCTCTAAAGGGACGACAATAGTCCCGACCAAGCACGTTTCACTTATAGCGCTAAAGGGACGGCAATAGTCCCGACCAAGCGCGTTTACTTATAGCACTAAAGGGACGACAATAGTCCCGACCAAGCGCGTTTACTTATAGCGCTAAAGGGACGTCAATAGTCCCGACCAAGCACGTTTACTTATAGCTCTAAAGGGACGGCGATATTCCCGACCAAGCTCGTTTACTTATAGCGCTCAAGGGACGTCAATAGTCCCGACCACGTTTACTTATAGCGCTAAAGGGACGTCAATAGTCCCGACCAAGCGCATTCACTTACAGCGCTAAAGGGACGTCAATAGTCCCGACCAAGCACGTTTACTTATAGCTCTAAAGGGACGTCAATAGTCCCGACCAAGCACGTTTACTTACAGCGCTAAAGGGACGACAATAGTCCCGACCAAGCACGTTTACTTATAGCTCTAAAGGGACGACAATAGTCCCGACCAAGCACGTTTACTTATAGCGCTAAAGGGACGACAATAGTCCCGACCAAGCGTGTTTACTTATAGCTCTAAAGGGACGACAATAGTCCCGACCAAGCACGTTTACTTATAGCGCTAAAGGAGACTTTTAGACTTTTAGCGACCCAAACCCAAATATCTAAATATCTAAATATCTGTCCGAACCCGGCCCGGCCTGACGGGCTCAGTTCGGGTATCCATCCTCTAACGTAGACTACACGACTGCTTACATCCATGAGTTGGTATCATACCGTACAGTAGACGGTGACGTATATTTTACCTTACAGGCCACTCTGTGAGGACAGAGTTTCCCAAAACCCAGCGGAGGCTGAATCCTCCTGAGCAGAGCCACCACGTCCAGGTGTTTTATACGACCCCTGAGGGAAGAGACCAGAGCAGAGGTGATTTAAGGTCATAAATAAGTGCATAAGTACACAGCTACACTGCCCTACAAAGGCAAAAGACCTTAACTCACGAGTGAGGAACTGAAAAGTGACTTGTGAATTATAGGTAGGACACAGGAAATCAGTTATTAGATGTTAGATTAGATGTTTTAGTGTAATGACATTTATCTACATGAAAAATCTTGAGCTCAAAATTGACTTGTTGACTTTTGACCTCTATTTTGAAGTTACTGTACTCTGCCAAGGCAAGAGATCACCATTCACAAAATCATTATAGTAACACCTATGTATGTGTGTGTGTGTGTGTGTGTGTGTCTGCATAGTAACACCTGTGTGTGTGTGTGTGTGTGTGTCTCTGCATAGTAACACCTGTGTGTGTGTGTGTGTGTGTGTCTCTGCATAGTAACACCTGTGTGTGTGTGTGTGTATAGTAACACCTGTGTGTGTGTGTGTGTGTGTGTGTGTGTGTGTGTGTCTGCATAGTAACACCTGTGTGTGTGTGTGTGTATAGTAACACCTGTGTGTGTGTGTGTGTGTGTGTCTCTGCATAGTAACACCTGTGTGTGTGTGTGTGTATAGTAACACCTGTGTGTGTGTGTGTCTTTCTTTAGAGTAACACCTGTGTGTGTGTGTGTGTGTGTGTCTCTCTTTATAGTAACACCTGTGTGTGTGTGTGTGTGTGTGTGTGTGTGTATAGTAACACCTGTGTGTGTGTGTGCCTTTCTTTATGGTAACACCTGTGTGTGTGTGTGTGTGTGTGTCTCTCTTTATAGTAACACCTGTGTGTGTGTGTGTGTGTGTGTGTCTCTGTATAGTAACACCTGTGTGTGTGTGTGTGTGTGTCTCTCTCTGTATAGTAACACCTGTGTGTGTGTGTGTGTGTGTGTGTGTGTGTCTCTCTCTCATTATAGTAACACGTGTGTGTGTGTGTCTCTCTCTGTATAGTAACACCTGTGTGTGTGTGTGTGTGTGTGTGAGTGTGTCTCTCTCTGTATAGTAACACCTGTGTGTGTGTGTGTGCTCTGCTGTGCATGTGTGTGTGTGTGTGTGTGTGTGTGTGTCTGTCTGTAGTACATGTGTGTGTGTGTGTGTCTCGTGTGTAGTAACACCTGTGTGTGTGTGTGTGTGTGTGTGTGTGTGTGTGTGTCTGTGTGCGAGTGTGTGTGTGTGTCTGTGTGAGTGTGTGTGTGTGTCTGTGTGTGTGTGTGTGTGTGTGTGTGTGTGTGTGTGTGTGTGTGTGTGTGTGTGTGTGTCTGTGTGTGTGTGTGTGTGTGTCTCTGTGTGTGTGTGAGTGTGCGTCTGTGTCTGTGTGTGCCTGTGTCTGTCTGTGTGTATTTGTGTGTGTGTGTGTGTGTGTGTGTGTGTGTGTGTGTGTGTGTGTGTGTGTGTGTGTGTGTGTGTGTGTGTTTGTTTTGTTTTTGTAGTTAACCATTAACAGCTGCAGCCAGTTTGTGATTTGTTCATTTTGAACAGATCGGATCAGCTGTGACTAACGAACCGCCCCATAAACCTTCTGGTTCTGTAGTTTTTAACGTGACTGACAGAAGGGCGGGACCAAGAGAAAACGTCTCAAAGCCCCGCCCTTTGTT
>NC_135861.1:970925-975930 GCF_031162955.1 Sander vitreus | reverse complement strand
AACACGGCAGCTAGAGCTAGCCGTAGCGTTAGCTGGTACCTGAAGAGAACGTTTGCCGTATATATGCAGATAAACAACAGAAGTAAAGAGCAGCCTGCAGCCAATCACAGCGCAGCACCTCCACCTGCTGTGTTTGAGTACTCACGCTGAACTCCGTGACCACGATGTCCACGACGCTGCCGACCACGATCAGAGCGTCGAACGAGTTCCAGGCGTCCACAAAGTAATGCTGCAGGGAAACACGTAACCAGCATCCATGTCACATTCAACACATGGAACTGCTTTACTGCTCGTTGTCTTTGTCTTGTTAGCTATAAGCTGCTAACGGGGACATTCCTGATGGATTTAATGTCTGTCTCTCTATCTGTCTGTCTGTCTGTCTGTCTGTCTGACTCTCTAACTGTCTGTCTGTCTGTCTGTCTGTCTGTCTCTCTAACTGTCTGTCTGTCTCTCTAACTGTCTGTCTGTCTGTCTCTCTGTCTGTCTGTCTCTCTAACTGTCTGTCTGTCTGTCTCTCTAACTGTCTGTCTGTCTGTCTCTCTGTCTGTCTGTCTCTCTGTCTGTCTGTCTGTCTCTCTAACTGTCTGTCTGTCTGTCTAACTGTCTGTCTCTCTAACTGTCTGTCTGTCTGTCTTACTGTCTGTCTAACTGTCTGTCTCTCTAACTGTCTGTCTGTCTGTCTCTCTAACTGTCTGTCTGTCTGTCTAACTGTCTGTCTGTCTGTCTGTCTCTCTAACTGTCTGTCTGTCTGTCTCTCTAACTGTCTGTCTGTCTGTCTCTCTAACTGTCTGTCTGACTGTCTAACTGTCTAACTGTCTGTCTCTCTAACTGTCTGTCTGTCTGTCTGTCTCTCTAACTGTCTGTCTCTCTAACTGTCTGTCTGTCTGTCTAACTGTCTGTTTGTCTGTCTGTCTAACTGTCTGTCTCTCTAACTGTCTGTCTGTCTGTCTGTCTAACTGTCTGTCTCTCTAACTGTCTGTCTCTCTAACTGTCTGTCTGTCCATTTGTCTGTCTGTCTGTCTGTCTCTCTAACTGTCTGTCTAACTGTCTGTCTGTCTCTCTAACTGTCTGTCTGTCTGTCTGTCTGTCTGTCCATTTGTCTGTCTGTCTGTCTTGAACAAATGGCTCGGAGCTGAGAGACACAGACAGGAAGTAAGACAGAAAGTAAGACAGGAAGTAAGACAGGAAGTCAGATAGGAAGTTTTGAGAGATGTTGTCATTGGATGTGATGATGAAAAGAGAACTTATACTGGAAATACACACACACACACAAACACACACAGTCTCACACACACACACACACACACACTGTCACACACACACACACACACACACACACACACACACACACACACACACACACACACACACACACACACACACACACACAATCTCAAACACACACACACACACACACACATACACACACACACAATCACACACACACACACACACACACACACACACACACACACACACACACACACACACACACACACACACACACACACACACAAAAGTCACACACACACACACACACACACACACACAGACAAACAGACACACACACACACACACACACAGTCACACACACAAACTCACACACACACGTCAGACACACACAGTCACACACACACACAGTCACACACACACACACACGTCACACATACACACACACACACACACACACACACACACACACACACACACACACACACACACACACAATCAGACACACACACACACACACACACACACACATCACACACACACACACACACACACACACACACACACACACACACACACACACACACACACACACACACACACACACACAATCACACACACAGTACTGGAGTCCTTGCCATTTCCCAGGTGCGTTTGGTTTTCTCACCCTGAGTCTGAGCGCGAGCAGCTTCAGCAGCATCTCCACAGTGAAGAGTCCAGTGAACACCATGTTGAGGATGTCCATGATGTAGCTGAAGGTTTTAGACTGTTCATAGTGCTGCAGAACAGAACCACACAGAGCCCTCTGCGTCACTAATGTATTCATAACACCTTAAGAAACACCTTAATGCCTTTCCTGTGCTGATGCCCCCTTATTTCTATCATACTATCTCCTATTAAGTGAGATCACATTGTACGGTCACTTATTTTCTAGATCCTGCCTACGGGGCAAATCATATCATCAATTTGGTCCACTAAAAGTGTTTTATTTTGCCACTGACAGACTCAGATTAATATTCTAAGTGTCTGACAACATTATGAAAGGATCCCTTCAGAGATAGACCTTTAAAACCTCTTTGAGACCTTTCTGTTTAACCAGAAATAGCTCTGAAGTCGCTAGTGCTAAACCCACCAGACTCCATTTAAAAAAACAACACTTTTAGCGTGTATAGAGCCAACATGTTTTCATGTAAATCAGTAAACTGTGTGTTTATTTCAACCAAAACTAGAGCTGTGATGGTTGGAAAAGTGGAAAAACAACTCAAAACGCCTTTTTTGTAGTGTTATTTTGTTTCTGTCGACTTTGAATGAAGTGGATTTTACGATGCTAAAATAACTGTTTATTTACATGGAGTCTGGTGGGTTTAGCGAACGCAAAATGTTTTAATGTGTGAATAGAAGGGGTGATCTTGGCTCGTCAACAACATATCTTAAACATATTTATACTGTTTATTGAAATTACAATTTACACTCTGTTTTGTTAGAAATCATTACACACAGGCCTGAAGTACACACACACACACACACACACACACACAGACACACACACACACACACACAACCTATTCATGCCTCCAATAATGGAGAGATATCAGCGTGAGTGGACTGCCAGTGCTGGACCAACGCCCTGAGCGGTTGGGGGGTTACAGTGCCTTGCTCAAGAGCACCTGGCAGTGCCCAGGAGGTGAACTGGCATCTCTCCAGCTACCAATCCATACCTTGTACTTTGGTCCGTACTGGGACTTGAACCGGCGACCCTACGGACCCTACGTTTGACGCTGTATTACATATAAAGTTTATTAAATAATTGCTTAACCCTTGTCTTCCATGACCATCGTTTTTAAACATTTTTGTCACTTTTTTTAAATGCTTTTTTTAAAGTCATGGTCAATAAACACTTAATAAACATTTAAATATGATTATACCTCATTTTTGAGTTTAAAACAACATGAATTATGAATTATTTTTGACTAAGTGAAGATCAGAGGATGTTGAGTGAATCACAGACTGGTTTATGTCAGACTGAAACTATTTAAACATTATTTTCAAATGCTATAATATTGAATAAAACACCCAAAAATCAATGGAAGTAATCATACATTTGACCCGCAAACAATGTTGTATGGGTGCCATACCATACATTGTGCATCCGTGTTATTGTTGGGCAATTTGGTTAAAAGAAACCCATATTTCTGATATCATTTTTTTTTTTAAATGGGTCAAATTTGACCCAACAACCACATATATATATATATATATATATATATATCATATATATATATATATATATTAGGCTGTCAAAATAACGCGTTAAAAAACATTAACGTAGATGAATCCATTCCACATTGACGCTTTTTGCATACAGTCTTGCATACTCGACAGCAGCTAACGTTAGCCTACCGCTAGCTAGTTAACACTATACTCGACAGCAGCTAACGTTAGCCTACCGCTAGCTAGTTAACACTATACTTGACAGCAGCTAACGTTAGCCTACCGCTAGCTAGTTAACACTATACTCGACAGCAGCTAACGTTAGCCTACCGCTAGCTAGTTAACACTATACTTGACAGCAGCTAACGTTAGCCTACCGCTAGCTAGTTAACACTATACTCGACAGCAGCTAACGTTAGCCTACCGCCAGCTAGTTAACACTATACTCGACAGCAGCTAACGTTAGCCTACCGCTAGCTAGTTAACACTATACTCGACCGCAGCTAATGTTAGCCTACCGCTAGCTAGTTAACACTATACTCGACAGCAGCTAACGTTAGCCTACCGCTAGCTAGTTAACACTATACTCGACAGCAGCTAACGTTAGCCTACCACTAGCTAGTTAACACTATACTCGACAGCAGCTAACGTTAGCCTACCGCTAGCTAGTTAACACAATACTCGACAGCAGCTAAAGTTAGCTACCGCTAGCTAGTTAACACTATACTTGACAGCAGCTAACGTTAGCCTACCGCTAGCTAGTTAACACTATACTCGACAGCAGCTAACGTTAGCCTACCGTTAGCTAGTAGCTGGATTAAACAGGGTTAAAATGCTGACAGCTAACACTAAACGGTGTAAAGTGTGACTGTGTTTTACTGTAGAGGATTCAACACCGGGATGTAACAATCTGCAGCTGCCGTCGGAGAAACAACACAGACGGTGCGTTCAATGAAACTGGTAAACTACAGCCTCGTGGTGCATTTGAAGTTATTGTAAATGTCCTTTTCCATCTGGTTGTTGTTTTTGTCGTTCAACAGCTATTTACTAGTGAAATAAGTTATTGTTATTGTTCTACATTATTATTAAATCATTTAATGTTGACCATATGGCCTTAGCAATAAACAAGCCGTTCTTTAATGTCACCAACTGTTGTTTAGTACCTTTTTATTCTTTTCTTTTTTTACTTTCTTAAAAAGTCTCGGTTCAGGCACCGTTAATTATGTATGTGATTAATTTCGATTAATTAATCACAGAGTATGTAATTAATTAGATTACATTTTTTAATATAACTACTAATAATCAGAATCTGTATCGGCCTTGAAGATCCCTACTCATCATGAGCCAAACACACAGTGCTGCCGAGCAAGCCGACAGCCAATCAGAGCCAACAGCCAACCAGAGCCGACAGCCAACCAGAGCCGACAGCCAACCAGAGCCGACAGCCAACCAGAGCCAACAGCCAACCAGAGCCGACAGCCAACCAGAGCCGACAGCCAACCAGAGCCGACAGCCAACCAGAGCCGACAGCCAACCAGAGCCGACAGCCAACCAGAGCCGACAG
>NC_135861.1:960925-963425 GCF_031162955.1 Sander vitreus | reverse complement strand
TGTCGGGAAAAGCTTAAAAAAAAAGCGTCCAAACAAAGATTGGCAGAAACTTTGAAAAAAGTGACAAAAGTGATGAAAAAGACAAAGAATTATTTTGACATTTTCACCCAGAAAAACAAAATGTTGCAACACGACGGGGAAGACAACGCGACGGTTAATTACACCAATGGCGATGCCAGCCACCCCCTGCACACCGTCATCAGCAACCAGAGGAGCCTGTTCAGTGGGAGGCTGCTCCTTCCCCAGTGTAGGACCAACAGACTCAAGAACTCCTCTGTCCCTCATGCCATCATACTCTACAACTCCTCACTCGGGGGGAGGAGGAAATAGAATAAATAGAATAAAGAGGACAGAACAGAACAGGAAGGAAGGGAAAGAGTGGTAGCCACTCACTCATTCACTGTGCAATACATTAATAATCTACTCACATACATAGCTGGACACTCTAACTGCTCTTAACTACGGTGGCCCTGAAGTGCAAATCACAACAGCAAATAGAAAAACGCAACAGCAAATAGGAAAACATGACAGCAAATAGGAAAACACGACACACGACTTTTAACAGGAAGGAGAGGTGAAAAACATGGAAAAGCTCCTACTTTTAACAGAGAGACAGTCCGTCTGTCCAATCAGGAGGCTCCGTCCTCTGCTAGATAGGCCCTACCTTTACGGTAGAAGTTAATGCCATTTTGTTTTCCTATTTGCTGTCGTGTTTTTCCTATTTGCTGTCGTGTTTTCATATTTGCTGTCGTGTTTTTCATATTTGCTGTCGTGTTTTCATATTTGCTGTCGTGTTTTCATATTTGCTGTCGTGTTTTCATATTTGCTGTCGTGTTTTTCCTATTTGCTGTCGTGTTTTCATATTTGCTGTCGTGTTTTTCATATTTGCCGTCGTGTTTTTCATATTTGCTGTCGTGTTTTTCATATTTGCCGTCGTGTTTTTCATATTTGCCGTTATGATTTGCACTTCAGGGCCACTGTACTTAACTGCTAATTTATGCTAATAACTAGTAACACTGTTTATATGTGTCTAATATAGCTGCTAATGTTAGCTAGTAATATTGTTTATATGTGTCTAACATAGCTGCTAATGTTAGCTAGTGACACTGTTTATATGTAACATTGTTTATATGTGTCTAACATGGCTGCTAATGTTAGCTAGTAACATTGTTTATATGTGTCTAACATAGCTGCTAATGTTAGCTAGTGACACTGTTTATATGTAACATTGTTTATATGTGTCTAATATGGCTGCTAATGTTAGCTAGTAACATTGTTTATATGTGTCTAACATGGCTGCTAATGTTAGCTAGTAACATTGTTTATATGTGTCTTACATAGCTGCTAATGTTAGCAAGTGACACTATTTACATGTGTCTAACATGACTGCTAATGTTAGCTAGTAACACTGTTTATATGTAACACTGTTTATATGTGTCTAACATGGCTGCCAATGTTAGCTAGTAACACTGTTTATATGTAACACTGTTTATATGTGTCTAACATGGCTGCTAATGGTAGCTAGTGACACTGGTTTATATGTGTCTAACATGGCTGCCAATGTTAGCTAGTAACACTGTTTATATGTAACACTGTTTATATGTGTCTAACATGACTGCTAATGTTAGCTAGTAACACTGTTTATATGTAACACTGTTTATATGTGTCTAACATGACTGCTAATGTTAGCTAGTAACACTGTTTATATGTAACACTGTTTATATGTGTCTAACATGACTGCTAATGTTAGCTAGTAACACTGTTTATATGTAACATTGTTTATATGTGTCTAACATGACTGCTAATGTTAGCTAGTGACACTGTTTATATGTGTCTAACATGGCTGCTAATGTTAGCTAGTAACACTGTTTATATGTGTCTAACATGGCTGCTAATGTTAGCTAGTGACACTGGTTTATATGTGTCTAACATGGCTGCCAATGTTAGCTAGTAACACTGTTTATATGTAACACTGTTTATATGTGTCTAACATGGCTGCTAATGGTAGCTAGTGACACTGGTTTATATGTGTCTAACATGGCTGCTAATGTTAGCTAGTGACACTGTTTATATGTAACACTGTTTATATGTGTCTAACATGACTGCTAATGTTAGCTAGTAACACTGTTTATATGTAACACTGTTTATATGTGTCTAACATGGCTGCTAATGTTAGCTAGTAACACTGTTTATATGTAACACTGTTTATATGTGTCTAACATGACTGCTAATGTTAGCTAGTAACACTGTTTATATTTAACACTTTATATGTGTCTAACATGGCTGCTAATGTTAGCTAGTAACACTGTTTATATTTAACACTGTTTATATGTGTCTAACATGGCTGCTAATGTTAGCTAGTGACACTGTTTATATGTGTCTAACATGGCTGCTAATGTTAGCTAGTGACACTGTTTATATGTGTCTAACATGACTGCTAATGTTAGCTAGTAGACACTGTTTATATGTAACATTGTTTATATGTGTCTAACATGACTGC
>NC_135861.1:945925-955925 GCF_031162955.1 Sander vitreus | reverse complement strand
ACAAAGGCTACCATCAGTAACACACTACGCCACCAGGGACTCAAATCCTGCAGTGCCAGACGTGTCCCCCCTGCTTAAGCCAGTACATGTCCAGGCCCGTCTAGAGTTTGCTAGAGAGCATTTGGATGATCCAGAAGAGGATTGGGGGAATGTCATATGGTCAGAAGAAACCAAAATAGAACTTTTTGGTAAAAACTCAACTCGTCGTGTTTGGAGGGGAAAGAATGCTGAGTTGCATCCAAAGAACATCATACCTACTGTGAAGCATGGGGGTGGAAACATCATGCTTTGGGGCGGTTTTTTCTGCAAAGGGACCAGGACGACTGATCCGTGTAAAGGAAAGAATGAATGGGGCCATGTATCGTGAGATTTTGAGTGAAAACCTCCTTCCATCAGCAAGGGCATTGAAGATGAAACGTGGCTGGGTCTTTCAGCATGACAATGATCCCAAACACACCGCCCGGGCAACGAAGGAGTGGCTTTGTAAGAAGCATTTCAAGGTCCTGGAGTGGCCTAGCCAGTCTCCAGATCTCAACCCCATAGAAAATCTTTGGAGGGAGTTGAAAGTCTGTGTTGCCCAGCGACAGCCCCCAAAAACATCACTGCTCTAGAGGAGATCTGCATGGAGGAATGGGCCAAAATACCAGCAACAGTGTGTGAAAAAACTTGTGAAGACTTACAGAAAACGTTTGACCTCTGTCATTGCCAACAAAGGGTATATAACAAAGTATTGAGATGAACTTTTGTTATTGACCAAATACTTATTTTCCACCATAATTTGCAAATAAATTCATTAAAAATCCTACAATGTGATTTTCTGGATTGTTTTTCTCATTTTGTCTCTCATAGTTGAAGTGTACCTATGATGAAAATTACAGGCCTCTCTCATCTTTTTTAAGTGGGAGAACTTGCACAATTGGTGGCTGACTAAATACTTTTTTGCCCCACTGTGTATATATATATATATATATATATATACACATCCCAATACTGCACTAAGTGCAACTTGCACAAACATAACTTTTACTTACATCTTTATAAATACTACTGAAGTGGTTGTACATTTTATTTGCAGCTTGTATATACGTTTGTACATTCCTTCCTTTGTATTTGAATAGTTGTTCTTGTATTCTATCCTGTTCATTATTTCTTGTATATTCTGTATGTGAGCTGTGTGTCTTATGTGTTGCTGCTGTTGCACTGAAATGTCCCAATTTGGGATCAATAATCTAATCATCTCATTTAATCTAGTCTAATTTGGCAAAATGGTTTCCATATCTCATTTAGCATCAAGTCTTTTTATTAACAAAGGAAGAAAACACCTTAATGTCCATCCAGCTTTTCTAAATGCAGTACTTCAAAATGTGCATAAAAATACGTGAATGGAAACACGACTGTGATAAATCAGACTCCAGAACTATCTTAAAGGGGAACTATGCAGGTTTTTTAGCTTTATTTACCTTAACTGAACAGCTTCAGAGTCATTATAATAGTTATATGACTTTTTGGGGGTTGAATGGTGGTCGTCTCGCTCCCCCCCAGCGCCTGTGAGCTGAAAAACCACCCTCGCAACTTTGGGACGGCGAGCAGCCGGCCTCAGCGCCAGGAAGTATGGCGTGATATCAGGTCTCGCCATGTAATGAATTGCTTCACGGCACTGCACACATCCAGGAACCGGCTAACAAGGTAGCGATGGAGGTTTTCACACTATCGTCATGGCGGGGCCGGCTAAAAAGCAGCAGAAAGCTAGGAAAGCGTTGTCGGAGGAACAGAGGAAGAGGAAACGGCAGCCTGACCGAGAGAGGAGTCAGACACGAGGAAACATCGGAGCTGCGTTTTCAGAATGGCGAGAACGGAGACAAACAGAAGCCTGCAGATCTGATGCTGACCTGCGTTCTCGCTGCTGCACTTGTAAGTATCTTTGGGATGAACTCAGTTTAATCTTTGTATTTCTTGTTATTGGGACCTCAGGATGTTTGCTATTGTCTGTAAAGGTTTTTATTATGATCGCTGTCTGTTACGGGCTCACTAGCTAGCTAGCTAGTGGAGATGTTAGCATAGTCGTTAGCAAACACCTCAGTGGACATGGCTCCGTGCGTTCGCCGCCTTCTTTGAAAACAAATGCACAAGACTGTTAGGCCTGCTGCTCCTAGGTAGCTTCTCTGTCTCTCCCAAGGGGGGTCAGCTTCTCCTGAACAGCGTAGCTCCTATGGCGCCATTTAGATGCTACCAAGCCATCACCTCCCGTTAGCATCCCGTTAGCATCCCATTGACTGCCATTCATTCTGACGTCACTTTGACAGAGAATACCTTTACATCTGAAGAGTTTAAAGACTCTATTTGTCCGTTGTTTATTTCTAAAGAAACACGACAATGTATAAAAGGCTCCATTACCTTGTAGCTCACGTTATGGCTCCGTAGCAGACGTTTTTATAACAATAGGCTAACGATTGGGTCATAACCACGAGACTTCCTGTCTCATAGTAGAGGAGTTACCGTATAGTACAGGAGAAGCTCTCAGGCAGTTTGGACTTCCATCAGCTGTTTAAGTGTAATGACTAATGTTAACTATCATTTTAGTGATCAATAATGAGCCTGTGTCTATGTTATCTCCTTACATATACCTACGCTCTCCGTCTCTGCTAGATTGGGAATGATTGAGATTTCTCTTGGCACAGCTACCAGAAGACTTCCAACTTTCAGACAGGTTGCTCACGTCACATCTACGTCTTCAAGCTCAGTTGGAGGCTGCTCAGTAACGCTCAGCCATCACCGGGAAAGAGCTTCTAATGTCCTTCACTGGTCTCCGTCCAGAGACACAGGGGTCTGGTGTGAGGGAGTCAGGTTTCCAGCTGCAGCTCATCTACCACTATCAACCTCTGCTTCATACACACAGTCAACCTTCCACTCTGCATCATATCATAGTCAAGACGACCACAGTCAGTCTCACTTATGACCAAACCAGCTACCTGTTTGCTAGTTGTGTTTTTTGCCTGTTCTGATCCGTGTTTCTTGTGCCTCAGTATTTTCACTCCTGCCATCCACCGGACCAGACCACTACCATTGGACTACTGCACCACAAACTGTATACTGGATACTCTGACTGAACCACTCCTGCTCGGACCCTTTGGACCTGTTCGCCTCTCTGGAAACCTGGACTTGCTGTTCCCCTTTCTGGGAACCTAGACTGAACTTAAGTACTTTGAATAAATCCTGTTTAACTTTCACTCTGGCGCTGCGTTTTTGTCTGCATTTGGGTTCGTGTTTCGAAACGTAACAATGACCAGAGGGAGAAGATGGGAGGGGGGAAAAGACGCCAACGTGTTTTTACGACTGTGTTGCCAAATATCTATTCTGAAGCTGTAGGGGGGGGCTCTATAGAGAAACCTGTAGGGGGGCTCTATAGAGAAACCTGTAGGGGGAGCTCTATAGAGAAACCTGTAGGGGGGCTCTATAGAGAAACCTGTAGGGGGCTCTATAGAAGAAACCTGTAGGGAGGGGCTCTATAGAGAAACCTGTAGGTGGGGGCTCTATAGAGAAACCTGTAGGGGGGCTCTATAGAGAAACCTGTAGGGGGGCTCTATAGAGAAACCTGTAGGGGGGCTCTATAGAGAAACCTGTAGGGGGGGGCTCTATAGAGAAACCTGTAGGGGGCTCTATAGAGAAACCTGTAGGGAGGCTCTATAGAGAAACCTGTAGGGGGGCTCTATAGAGAAACCTGTAGGGAGGGGCTCTATAGAGAAACCTGTAGGGGGAGCTCTATAGAGAAACCTGTAGGGGGCTCTATAGAGAAACCTGTAGGGGAGCTCTATAGAGAAACCTGTAGGGGGGCTCTATAGAGAAACCTGTAGGGGGGCTCTATAGAGAAACCTGTAGGGGGAGCTCTATAGAGAAACCTGTAGGGGGGCTCTATAGAAGAAACCTGTAGGGGGGCTCTATAGAGAAACCTGTAGGAGCTCTATAGAGAAACCTGTAGGGGAGGCGCTATAGAGAAACCTGTAGGGGAGGCGCTATAGAGAAACCTGTAGGGGGAGCTCTGTAGAGAAACCTGTAGGGGGGGCTCTATAGAGAAACCTGTAGGGGGGCTCTGTAGAGAAACCTGTAGGGGGGCTCTATAGAGAAACCTGTAGGGGGGCTCTATAGAGAAACCTGTAGGGGGGCTCTATAGAGAAACCTGTAGGGGGGCTCTATAGAGAAACCTGTGGGGGAGACTCTATAGAGAAACCTGTAGGGGGGCTCTATAGAGAAACCTGTAGGGGAGCTCTATAGAGAAACCTGTAGGGGAGCTCTATAGAGAAACCTGTAGGGGGGCTCTATACAGAAACCTGTAGGGGAGGTCTATAGAGAAACCTGTAGGGGGGCTCTATAGAGAAACCTGTAGGGGGGCTCTATAGAGAAACCTGTAGGGGAGCTCTATAGAGAAACCTGTAGGGGAGGTCTATAGAGAAACCTGTAGGGGAGGTCTATAGAGAAACCTGTAGGGGAGCTCTATAGAGAAACCTGTAGGGGAGGGCTCTATAGAGAAACCTGTAGGGGGGCTCTATAGAGAAACCTGTAGGGGAGCTCTATAGAGAAACCTGTAGGGAGCTCTATAGAGAAACCTGTAGGGGAGCTCTATAGAGAAACCTGTAGGGGGGCTCTATAGAGAAACCTGTAGGGGGGGCTCTATAGAGAAACCTGTAGGGGAGCTCTATAGAGAAACCTGTAGGGGAGCTCTATAGAGAAACCTGTAGGGGGGCTCTATAGAGAAACCTGTAGAGGGGGAGCTCTATAGAGAAACCTGTAGGGGGAGCTCTATAGAGAAACCTGTAGGGGGAGCTCTATAGAGAAACCTGCAGGGGGGCTCTATAGAGGAAACCTCAAGAGAAACAGAAGAAATTGCCAAAACTGCATAGCGCCCTCTTTAACTGTCTGTACGGATCTAAACTGTTCATATCTGATTTAGTTTGGCCTTCCTGTCTCTCATAACCTTTCACACATACACACACAAGTCCACACATCCTCACTATATGTATATTCTTTTCATTTATTTTATGACTCATGCTTGTTACCTTAGGGGTTTTCTTAATCTCACCTTCACAATCTTTCTTGTGGGTTCCTGTTGCCTTGATTTTATTGTCCAAAATGAATACAAACGACTACTAAATAAATACTCTACTTACGGGTTTGTGTTGCTTTCACCGGAAAGAGCTTCAATGACCTTCATTGGTCTCCGTCCAGAGACACGGGACCTGGTGGTCCATTATATATACAGTCTATGGTTTCTCCTCTCCCCATCTGTCTGTCTCTAATTGCAGGAGAGGAGTCTGGTGTGAGGGAGTCAGGTTTCCAGCTGCAGCTCATCTACCACTATCAACCTCTGCTTCATACACACAGTCAACCTTCCACTCTGCATCATATCATAGTCAAGACGACCACAGTCAGTCTCACTTATGACCAAACCAGCTACCTGTTTGCTAGTTGTGTTTTTTGCCTGTTCTGATCCGTGTTTCTTGTGCCTCAGTATTTTCACTCTGCCATCCACCGGACCAGACCACTACCATTGGACTACTGCACCACAAACTGTATACTGATACTCTGACTGAACCACTCCTGCTCGGACCCTTTGGACCTGTTCGCCTCTCTGGAAACCTGGACTTGCTGTTCCCCTTTCTGGGAACCTAGACTGAACTTAAGTACTTTGAATAAATCCTGTTTAACTTTCACTCTGGCGCTGCGTTTTTGTCTGCATTTGGGTTCGTGTTTCGAAACGTAACAATGACCAGAGGGAGAAGATGGGAGGGGGGAAAGACGCCAACGTGTTTTTACGACTGTGTTGCCAAATATCTATTCTGAAGCTGAAGGGGGCGCTCTATAGAGAAACCTGTAGGGGGGGCTCTATAGAGAAACCTGTAGGGGGGCTCTATAGAGAAACCTGTAGGGGGGCTCTATAGAGAAACCTGTAGGGGGGTTCTATAGAGAAACCTGTAGGAGCTCTATAGAGAAACCTGTAGGGGGGCTCTATAGAGAAACCTGTAGGAGCTCTATAGAGAAACCTGTAGGGGGGCTCTATAGAGAAACCTGTAGGGGGGCTCTATAGAGAAACCTGTAGGAGCTCTATAGAGAAACCTGTAGGGGAGCTCTATAGAGAAACCTGTAGGGGGTTCTATAGAGAAACCTGTAGGAGCTCTATAGAGAAACCTGTAGGGAGCTCTATAGAGAAACCTGTAGGGGGGCTCTATAGAGAAACCTGTAGGGAGCTCTATAGAGAAACCTGTAGGGGGGCTCTATAGAGAAAACCTGTAGGGGGGCTCTATAGAGAAACCTGTAGGGGGGCTCTATAGAGAAACCCTGTAGGAGCTCTATAGAGAAACCTGTAGGGGGGCTCTATAGAGAAACCTGTAGGTGGGGCTCTATAGAGAAACCTGTAGGGGGGCTCTATAGAGAAACCTGTAGGAGCTCTATAGAGAAACCTGTAGGGGGGCTCTATACAGAAACCTGTAGGGGGCTCTATAGAGAAACCTGTAGGGAGCTCTATAGAGAAACCTGTAGGGGGGCTCTATAGAGAAACATCTAGGGGGCTCTATAGAGAAACCTGTAGGGGGGCTCTATAGAGAAACTTGCAGGAGCTCTATAGAGAAACCTGTAGGGGGGGGCTCTATAGAGAAACCTGTAGGGGGCTCTACAGAGAAACCTGTAGGAGCTCTATAGAGAAACCTGTAGGGGGGCCTCTATAGAGAAACCTGTAGGAGCTCTATAGAGAAACCTGTAGGGGGGCCTCTATAGAGAAACCCTGTAGGGGGGCTCTATAGAGAAACCTGTGGGGGGCTCTATAGAGAAATCTGTAGGGGGTCTCTATACAGAAACCCTGTGGGGGCTCTATAGAGAAACCTGTAGGGAGCTCTATAGAGAAACCTGCAGGGGAGCCTCTATAGAGAAACCTGTAGGGGGCTCTATAGAGAAACCTGTAGGGGGGCTCTATAGAGAAACCTGTAGGGGAGCTCTATAGAGAAACCTGTAGGGGAGCTCTATAGAGAAACCTGTAGGGGAGCTCTATAGAGAAACCCTGTAGGGGGGCTCTATAGAGAAACCTGTAGGGGGGCTCTATAGAGAAACCTGTAGGGGGGCTCTATAGAGAAACCTGTAGGGGGGCTCTATAGAGAAACTCATGCAGGAAAACAGCGAAGAAATTGCCAAAACTGCATAGCGTCCCTTTAACTGTCTGTACGGATCTAAACTGTTCATATCTGATTTAGTTTGGCCTTCCTGTCTCTCATAACCTTCACAATACACACACAAGTCCACACATCCTCACTATATGTATATTCTTTTCATTTATTTTATGACTCATGCTTGTTACCTTAGGGGTTTTCTTAATCTCACCTTCACAATCTTTCTTGTGGGTCTCTGTTGCCTTGATTTTATTGTCCAAAATGAATACAAACGACTACTAAATAAATACTTCTACTTACGGGTTTGTGTTGCTTTCACCGAAAGAGCTTCTAATGACCTCTCATTGGTCTCCGTCCAGAGACACGGGACCTGGTGGTCCATTATATATACAGTCCATGGTTTCTCCTCTCCCCCATCTGTCTGTCTCTAATTGCAGGAGAGAGTCTGGTGTGAGGGAGTCAGGTTTCCAGCTGCAGCTCATCTACCACTATCAACCTCTGCTTCATACACACAGTCAACCTTCCACTCTGCATCATATCATAGTCAAGACGACCACAGTCAGTCTCACTTATGACCAAACCAGCTACCTGTTTGCTAGTTGTGTTTTTGCCTGTTCTGATCCGTGTTTCTTGTGCCTCAGTATTTTCACTCCTGCCATCCACCGGACCAGACCACTACCATTGGACTACTGCACCACAAACTGTATACTGGATACTCTGACTGAACCACTCCTGCTCGGACCCTTTGGACCTGTTCGCCTCTCTGGAAACCTGGACTTGCTGTTCCCCTTTCTGGGAACCTAGACTGAACTTAAGTACTTTGAATAAATCCTGTTTAACTTTCACTCTGGCGCTGCGTTTTTGTCTGCATTTGGGTTCGTGTTTCGAAACGTAACAATGACCAGAGGGAGAAGATGGGAGGGGGGAAAAGACGCCAACGTGTTTTTACGACTGTGTTACAAATATCTATTCTGAAGCTGTAGGGGGCTCTATAGAGAAACCTGTAGGGGGCTCTATAGAGAAACCTGTAGGGGGGCTCTATAGAGAAACCTGTAGGGGAGCTCTATAGAGAAACCTGTAGGGAGCTCTATAGAGAAACCTGCAGGGGAGGTCTATAGAGAAACCTGTAGGGGAGCTCTATAGAGAAACCTGTAGGGGGGCTCTATACAGAAACCTTTAGGGGAGGTCTATAGAGAAACCTGTAGGGGGGCTCTATACAGAAACCTGTAGGGGGGCTCTATAGAGAAACCTGTAGGGGAGCTCTATAGAGAAACCTGTAGGGGGGCTCTATAGAGAAACCTGTAGGGGGAGCTCTATAGAGAAACCTGTAGGGGGGCTCTATAGAGAAACCTGTAGGGGGGGCTCTATAGAGAAACCTGTAGGGGGGGCTCTATAGAGAAACCTGTAGGGGAGCTCTATAGAGAAACCTGTAGGGGGGCTCTATAGAGAAACCTGTAGGGGGGGGCTCTATAGAGAAACCTGTAGGGAGCTCTATAGAGAAACCTGTAGGGAGCTCTATAGAGAAACCTGTAGGGGGGCTCTATAGAGAAACCTGTAGGGGGGCTCTATAGAGAAACCTGTAGGGGGGCTCTATAGAGAAACCTGTAGGGGAGGTCTATACAGAAACCTGTAGGGGGGCTCTATAGAGAAACCTGTAGGGGAGCTCTATAGAGAAACCTGTAGGGGGGGCTCTATAGAGAAACCTGTAGGGGGAGCCTCTATAGAGAAACCTGTAGGGGAGCTCTATAGAGAAACCTGTAGGGGGGCTCTATAGAGAAACCCTGTAGGGGGGGCTCTATAGAGAAACCTGTAGGGGGCTCTATAGAGAAACCTGTAGGGGGGCTCTATAGAGAAACCTGTAGGGGGCTCTATAGAGAAACCTGTAGGGGGGCTCTATAGAGAAACCTGTAGGGGAGCTCTATAGAGAAAACCTGTAGGGGGGCTCTATAGAGAAACCTGTAGGGGGAGCTCTATAGAGAAACCTGTAGGGGGGCCTCATAGAGAAACCTGTAGGGGGCTCTATAGAGAAACCTGTAGGGAGCGCTATAGAGAAACCTGTAGGGGGGCTCTATAGAGAAACCTGTAGGGGGCTCTATAGAGAAACCTGTAGGGGGGGCTCTATAGAGAAACCTGTAGGGGGCTCTATAGAGAAACCTGTAGGGGGCTCTATAGAGAAACCTGTAGGGGGCTCTATAGAGAAACTGCAAGAAAACAGCGAAGAAATTGCCAAAACTGCATAGCGCCCCTTTAACTGTCTGTACGGATCTAAACTGTTCATATCTGATTTAGTTTGGCCTTCCTGTCTCTCATAACCTTTCACACATACACACACAAGTCCACACATCCTCACTATATGTATATTCTTTTCATTTATTTTATGACTCATGCTTGTTACCTTAGGGGTTTTCTTAATCTCACCTTCACAATCTTTCTTGTGGGTTCCTGTTGCCTTGATTTTATTGTCCAAAATGAATACAAACGACTACTAAATAAATACTTCTACTTACGGGTTTGTGTTGCTGAGGCAGAAGAACGCACTGCCTTCTGGGATTGGAAGAACCTTCTCTTTAGGGAGGAACCAGGTCCGTCATCTTTAACGGATTTCATCTGACAAAAAGGAGAGGAAAAGAGAGGAGGAGAGAGACAACATCTTCTGATTCATCGCCTCAAAAACATTGCTTTTGTTATGGAATTATGAATTAATTGTTTTATTTCTACACAGGCTATTTTTCATGTGAAGTACCTGTAGACTGTTGTACAGTTATACTGTTATGACGCAGAGTGCTGCCGTAGTTAATGTAAGTCTCTTGGTAGTAGTATTGTGCACGAAAGAGAAACATGATCCTCCT
>NC_135861.1:922072-933110 GCF_031162955.1 Sander vitreus | reverse complement strand
ACGGCAGCCTGACCGAGAGAGGAGTCAGACACGACGAGAAACATCGGAGCTGCGTTTTCAGAATGGCGAGAACGGAGACAAACAGAAGCCTGCAGATCTGATGCTGACCTGCGTTCTCGCTGCTGCACTTGTAAGTATCTTTGGGATGAACTCAGTTTAATCTTTGTATTTCTTGTTATTGGGACCTCAGGATGTTTGCTATTGTCTGTAAAGGTTTTTATTATGATCGCTGTCTGTTACGGGCTCACTAGCTAGCTAGCTAGTGGAGATGTTAGCATAGTCGTTAGCAAACACCTCAGTGGACATGGCTCCGTGCGTTCGCCGCCTTCTTTGAAAACAAATGCACAAGACTGTTAGGCCTGCTGCTCCTAGGTAGCTTCTCTGTCTCTCCCAAGGGGGGTCAGCTTCTCCTCGGAACACGTAGCTCCTATGGCGCCATTTAGATGCTACCAAGCCATCACCTCCCGTTAGCATCCCGTTAGCATCCCATTGACTGCCATTCATTCTGACGTCACTTTGACAGAGAATACCTTTACATCTGAAGAGTTTAAAGACTCTATTTGTCCGTTGTTTATTTCTAAAGAAACACGACAATGTATAAAAGGCTCCATTACCTTGTAGCTCACGTTATGGCTCCGTAGCAGACGTTTTTATAACAATAGGCTAACGATTGGGTCATAACCACGAGACTTCCTGTCTCATAGTAGAGGAGTTACCGTATAGTACAGGAGAAGCTCTCAGGCAGTTTGGACTTCCATCAGCTGTTTAAGTGTAATGACTAATGTTAACTATCATTTTAGTGATCAATAATGAGCCTGTGTCTATGTTATCTCCTTACATATACCTACGCTCTCCGTCTCTGCTAGATTGGGAATGATTGAGATTTCTCTTGGCACAGCTACCAGAAGACTTCCAACTTTCAGACAGGTTGCTCACGTCACATCTACGTCTTCAAGCTCAGTTGGAGGCTGCTCAGTAACGCTCAGCCATCACCGGGAAAGAGCTTCTAATGTCCTTCACTGGTCTCCGTCCAGAGACACGGGGTCTGGTGTGAGGGAGTCAGGTTTCCAGCTGCAGCTCATCTACCACTATCAACCTCTGCTTCATACACACAGTCAACCTTCCACTCTGCATCATATCATAGTCAAGACGACCACAGTCAGTCTCACTTATGACCAAACCAGCTACCTGTTTGCTAGTTGTGTTTTTGCCTGTTCTGATCCGTGTTTCTTGTGCCTCAGTATTTTCACTGCTGCCATCCACCGGACCAGACCACTACCATTGGACTACTGCACCACAAACTGTATACTGGATACTCTGACTGAACCACTCCTGCTCGGACCCTTTGGACCTGTTCGCCTCTCTGGAAACCTGGACTTGCTGTTCCCCTTTCTGGGAACCTAGACTGAACTTAAGTACTTTGAATAAATCCTGTTTAACTTTCACTCTGGCGCTGCGTTTTTGTCTGCATTTGGGTTCGTGTTTCGAAACGTAACAATGACCAGAGGGAGAAGATGGGAGGGGGGAAAGACGCCAACGTGTTTTTACGACTGTGTTGCCAAATATCTATTCTGAAGCTGAAGGGGGGGCTCTATAGAGAAACCTGTAGGGGGGTCTCTATACAGAAACCTGTAGGGGAGCTCTATAGAGAAACCTGTAGGGGAGCTCTATAGAGAAACCTGTAGGGGGGCTCTATAGAGAAACCTGTAGGGGAGCTCTATAGAGAAACCTGTAGGGGGAGCTCTATAGAGAAACCTGTAGGGAGGGCTCTATAGAGAAACCTGTAGGGGGTCTGAGAAACCCGTAGGGGGGCTCTATAGAGAAACCTGTAGGGGGGGCTCTATAGAGAAACCTGTAGGGGAGCTCTATAGAGAAACCTGTAGGGGGGCTCTATAGAGAAACCTGTAGGGGGAGCTCTATAGAGAAACCTGTAGGGGGGCTCTATAGAGAAACCTGTAGGGGGGGCTCTATAGAGAAACCTGTAGGGGGGGCTCTATAGAGAGGAAACCTGTAGGGGGGCTCTATAGAGAAACCTGTAGGGGGGAGCTCTATAGAGAAACCTGTAGGGGAGCTCTATAGAAAAACCTGTAGGGGAGCTCTATAGAGAAACCTGTAGGGGGGGTCTATAGAAAAACATGTAGGGGGGCTCTATAGAGAAACCTGTAGGGGGAGCTCTATAGAGAAACCTGTAGTGGGGGCTCTATAGAGAAACCTGTAGGGGGCTCTATAGAGAAACCTGTAGGGGGCTCTATAGAGAAACCTGTAGGGGAGCTCTATAGAGAAACCTGTGGGGGGCTCTATAGAGAAACCTGTAGGGAGCTCTATAGAGAAACCTGTAGGGGGGCTCTATAGAGAAACCTGTAGGGGGGCTCTATAGAGAAACCTGTAGGGGGGCTCTATAGAGAAACCTGTAGGGGGAGCTCTATAGAGAAACCTGTAGGGGAGCTCTATAGAGAAACCTGTAGGGGGGCTCTATAGAGAAACCTGTAGGGGGGCTCTATAGAGAAACCTGTAGGGGGAGCTCTATAGAGAAACCTGTAGGGGGAGCTCTATAGAGAAACCTGTAGGGGAGCTCTATAGAGAAACCTGTAGGGGAGCTCTATAGAGAAACCTGTAGGGGAGCTCTATAGAGAAACCTGTAGGGGAGGGCTCTATAGAGAAACCTGTAGGGGGAGCTCTATAGAGAAACCTGTAGGGGGGGGGGCTCTATAGAGAAACCTGTAGGGGGGGCTCTATAGAGAAACCTGTAGGGGGGGCTCTATAGAGAAACCTGTAGGGGGGCGGGGGCTCTATAGAGAAACCTGTAGGGGGGCGGGGGCTCTATAGAGAAACCTGTAGGGGGGGCTCTATAGAGAAACCTGCGAGAAAACAGCGAAGAAATTGCCAAAACTGCATAGCGCCCCTTTAACTGTCTGTACGGATCTAAACTGTTCATATCTGATTTAGTTTGGCCTTCCTGTCTCTCATAACCTTTCACACATACACACACAAGTCCACACATCCTCATTATATGTATATTCTTTTCATTTATTTTATGACTCATGCTTGTTACCTTAGGGGTTTTCTTAATCTCACCTTCACAATCTTTCTTGTGGGTTCCTGTTGCCTTGATTTTATTGTCCAAAATGAATACAAACGACTACTAAATAAATACTTCTACTTACGGGTTTGTGTTGCTGAGGCAGAAGAACGCACTGCCTTCTGGGATTGGAAGAACCTTCTCTTTAGGAGGAACCAGGTCCGTCATCTTTAACGGGATTTCATCTGACAAAAAGGAGAGGAAAAGAGAGGAGGAGAGAGAGACAACATCTTCTGATTCATCGCCTCAAAAACATTGCTTTTGTTATGGAATTATGAATTAATTGTTTTATTTCTACACAGGCTATTTTTCATGTGAAGTACCTGTAGACTGTTGTACAGTTATACTGTTATGACGCAGAGTGTTGCCGTAGTTAATGTAAGTCTCTTGGTAGTAGTATTGTGCACGTAGTGTAACATGATCCTCCTGTTTTTCTCCTGACGCGTGTGTGCTATCAGGGATGCACCGAATCCAGGATTCAGATTGGGCTGAATATTGGGCTTTTTGACGGGGTTGGGTTTCTGCTGAACCCTACACTGGCACGCTGCGCGCTACGCTGGTCGCCGTGATGACGGCGCCGTTGATTACAGGAAGGTGTTTACGTAGGTGGAGCTTCAATGCAGCAGGCTGAGAGGAAGTGGAAATGGAACTGGTGAGCAGAAAAAGTGTTGTTTGGCAGTACTTTCAGTCAAAAGAAGGCCATTCAAGTCCAGATACATGTTCAATCTGCAATGCTGATTAGTCTGGTGGTGGCGAGGACCCTAAACAATACACAACATCACCGCTGTTACAACATCTGGTATGAAACATCTGGAAGAATACGAGCTGAGCATGAAGGAATCTACAGACAGCAGCCAGAATGCAGCAACTTCAGGTACGGCAAAGGAAGGACAGTCACTGTTTACTTCATTAATGTGTTGACTGTGTTCATGGACTGAGGATGGGACGAGGACTCAGCAGAACCTCAACCAGGGGGTTCAGGATTCAGCAGAATCTCAACCAGGGGGTTCAGGATTCAGCAGAATCTCAACCAGGGGGTTCAGGATTCAGCAGAACCTCAACCAGGGGGTTCAGGATTCAGCAGAATCTCAACCAGGGGATTCAGGACTCAGCAGAATCTCAACCAGGGGGTTCAGGATTCAGCAGAACCCCCAAAATCTGGATTTGGTGCATCCCTATGTGCTATTAAACGTGAATACAAATGTTCACCATAACTTTTTCGTCAATGAACAGTATATTATATATATGTATATATATATATATATGCTGTTATATATGTGCTTGACGGCCGTTTGTCATTATGAAGACATTTAGATAAATGATTCGATCACGTAGAAATAACTAAATAATAAATCATGTTACGACCTTAATACAGTTTCACTTTAAATAACTCAAATAGCAATAACAATGCAATATCTTTTAATGTAATTGTACTGTTCTCTTTATGCATTTATTTCCAAGCGTTAAGATAAATAAACAGCCAGCCAAACTCCTTTTTTAAAGAGCCAGGAAGTGAGCGTGCTTAAAACAAACAAACATCTCTGGTTAGAACAATAATTACAAAATGTCTTTGTGATTTTTTAGGTGATAACTGACTTTCTTCTCCTTCAGGAGGCTCCTCTTCCTCCTCGTACTCGGTGTCTTCATCCATGTCCACCTGCAGAGACACACAAGCATCAGACTCCAGGACTCACATTTAATATGGCGTGGTCCTGCTCTACGCCCTGCTACGCCCTGCACCGCTACGGTGGCCGACAGGGGCCAACGCCCTGCAACATAACAAACAAGATTACACAACAGATGTTCTCCAGGCCTCTAGGGGGAGCGCTGAGTGGAACAGCTTGATGTTCGACCCCACGGGGAAAGAGAGAGAGAGAGCCATAGACAGTATATATAATGGACCACCAGATCCCGTGTCTCTGGATGGAGACCAGTGAAGGACGTTAGAAGCTCTTTCCCGGTGATGGCTGAGCGTTACTGAGCAGCCTCCAACTGAGCTTGAAGACGTAGATGTGACGTGAGCAACCTGTCTGAAAGTTGGAAGTCTTCTGGTAGCTGTGCCAAGAGAAATCTCAATCATTCCCAATCTAGCAGAGACGGAGAGCGTAGGTATATGTAAGGAGATAACATAGACACAGGCTCATTATTGATCACTAAAATGATAGTTAACATTAGTCATTACACTTAAACAGCTAATGGAAGTCCAAACTGCCTGAGAGCTTCTCCTGTACTATACGGTAACTCCTCTACTATGAGACAGGAAGTCTCGTGGTTATGACCCAATCGTTAGCCTATTGTTATAAAAACGTCTGCTACGGAGCCATAACGTGAGCTACAAGGTAATGGAGCCTTTTATACATTGTCGTGTTTCCTTAGAAATAAACAACGGACAAGTAGAGTCTTTAAACGCTTCAGATGTGAAGGTATTCTCTGTCAAAGTGACGTCAGAATGAATGACAGTCAATGGGATGCTAACGGGATGCTAACGGGAGGTGATGGCTTGGTAGCATCAAGATGGCGCCATAGGAGCTGCGCGCTCCGAGGAGAAGCCTACTCCCTTGGTTTCTCACCTTCACTTCTTTTTGTTTCTCTTCTTCCTCTTCTTCTTGTGCTCCGACTGCTTCCTCCACCGCCACTTCCTCCGTCTTCTTCCTGGAGTACAACAGGAAATAATCACAGACCACTCTCTTCTTTCATTGTCTCTGTTTCTTCCCGTTTTCTGCTCTTATTTACCTCCTTCCATCGCCTGTTCTATGTTTCCTTTTACCATGACACCTTCTAATTTCCTACCCTCCCTTCCTTCATCCCTCCATCACTCACTCTTTGTTCTTGTCGTCTCCGTCTCCCCCTGCCAGGTTGTCCACAGCGATGGCCAAGAAGACGTTCAGCAGGATGTCTGACACGTTAAGAACATGCAACAACATCCACCTTTTCTACAGACCCTCTTCTACTACACGTATCTGACGGCTTTAGTTCCCTTTTTTTGTTTATGTTTTTGTGTCTAAGTGACTAATGGTATCAACCATCTTTGACATTGGTCCTGCTCAATCTGAGACTGTGGTGAAACAAGCTGCATTGTAACGTTAACGGGCAATTGCGCACCTTCAATCACACATGCTGCGTTATTGACTTTAGACCAGATTTTTGTTGGTCAATGGTGTCATCACTTCCCTCTGCCTCAAGATAGCAATACTCCCAGAATGCACCTGAACACACCTCCTTGTAAGACCAGCACGCCCAGAATGCACCTGAACACACCTCCCTGTAAGACCAGCACGCCCAGAATGCACCTGAACACACCTCCCTGTAAGACCAGCACGCCCAGAATGCACCTGAACACACCCCCCTGTAAGACCAGCAGGCCCAGAATGCACCTGAACACACCTCCCTGTAAGACCAGCACGCCCAGAATGCACCTAAACACACCTCCCTGTAAGACCAGCACGCCCAGAATGCACCTGAACACACCTCCCTGTAAGACCAGCACGCCCAGAATGCACCTAAACACACCTCCCTGTAAGACCAGCACGCCCAGAATGCACCTGAACACACCTCCCTGTAAGACCAGCACGCCCAGAATGCACCTGAACACAGCAGCCGCAGCGCTGTGGAGGAAGGTCTGGCAATGCGAGGCTTATGTGTCAAGCCGTGTGAGCGGCAGCAGATGTGTGTTTTCTCACCGTGTCACCTTGAAGATCCTCAGCAGGCGGACGCAGCGCAGCACGGAGATGCCCAGCGGAGGCATGATGCAAGGCATCAGTCCACTAAAAGTTGTGTTGTTGCTGCTGACAGACTCAGATTATTATTCTAAGTGTCTGACAACATTATGAAAGGATCCCTACAGAGATAGACCTTTTAGTTAAAGAGGAAGATCCTTTTAGTTTAACATGAAACAGCCCCGATATCACCATCACCAAACTCCACCAGACTCCATGTAAATAATCAGGACTTTTATCATCGTAAAACACACTTCATTCAAAGTGGACAGAAACTAAATAAAACTATCATAAGCCGTCTTGGTTCATCTTTCCACTGTTCCAACAATCACCACTCTGGTTTGGTTGAAATAAACCCTTAATTCACCCATTTACATGTGGAGATATGCTGGCTCTATACACGCTAAAAGTCCTGATTATTTACATGGAGTCTGGTGGAGATATGCTGGCTCTATACACGCTAAAAAGTCCTGATTATTTACATGGAGTCTGGTGGAAATATGCTGGCTCTATACACGCTAAAAAGTCCTGATTATTTACATGGAGTCTGGTGGAGATATGCTGGCTCTATACACGCTAAAAGTCCTGATTATTTACATGGAGTCTGGTGGAGATATGCTGGCTCTATACATGCTAAAAGTCCTGATTATTTACATGGAGTCTGGTGGAAATATGCTGGCTCTATACACGCTAAAAGTCCTGATTATTTACATGGAGTCTGGTGGAGATATGCTGGCTCTATACACGCTAAAAGTCCTGATTATTTACATGGAGTCTGGTGGAGATATGCTGGCTCTATACACGCTAAAAGTCCTGATTATTTACATGGAGTCTGGTGGAGTTTGGTGATGGTGATATCGGGGCTGTTTCATGTTAAACTAAAAGGATCTTCCTCTTTAACTAAAAGGTCTATCTCTGTAGGGATCCTTTCATAATGTTGTCAGACACTTAGAATAATAATCTGAGTCTGTCAGCAGCAACAACACAACTTTTAGTGGACGCTGACTGACGCTGACCATTAGTCCTAGAGCGTTCTCGCTCAATACTGGACCAGTTTCAATGATATTTGTTCCAATTAGTCACTTAGACACCAATGCATGAGAAAATAGGGTCCAGGTTGAAGAAAAATGCAATTACCCTTTAATTCTATAGCATGAATACAAAGAAGAAATGTTCTTGCGTGGAGGGGAACGCCCACGCTGTTTGTGATGTCATTGAACGCCTCACTTAGACGAAGGATACAGTTACCACAGATGAAGAGGATGACGAAGTAAACGCAGACGATCATCCCCGGGAACACGGGGCCGCCGTACGCCATGATGCCGTCGTACATCACCATGTTCCAGTCCTCACCGGTCAGGATCTGCTCTCACAGTCAACATCAGCAGACACATGTATTATACCATCATATAACACAGTCATAGGCAGCTTACTTCTTCCATCACTGCTTTTAAAATACGTCTTACATAGGCCTATGCTGTATACGTATATATATATATACTATACTGTATACGTATATATATATATACTATGCTATATAGCGTATATATATATATATATATATATATATATATATTATGCTGTATACGTATATATATATATATATATATATATATATATATATAGCTATATACTATGTATACGTATACAGCATAATATATATCATATATACTATACTATATATATATCGTATACAGCATAGCCTATATATCAGCATATATATATATATATATATATATCGTATACAGCATAGTATATATATATATGCGTATACAGCTTATAATATATATACTCTATATATATATATATATATATATATATACTATGCTGTATACGTGATCATCTCCACTCGCACACGTATGCTGTATGCGTATGCTATGTACTTTATGCTGTATCACGATATATATATACTTATACACTATGCTGTATCACGTGCACAGCAGCGTGTGTCTGTGTGTGTTGTCTGTGTGTGTGTGTGTGTGTGTGTGTGTGTGTCTGTGTGTGTGTGTGTGTGTGTGTGTCTGTGTGTGTGTTTGTCTCGTGTGTGTGTGTGTGTGTGTGTGTGTGTCTGTGTGTGTGTCTGTGTCTGTGTGTGTGTGTCTGTGTTTGCCTGTGTGTGCTGTTTGCCTGTGTGTGTGTATGTGTGCTGTGTGTGTGTATGTGTGTGTGTGTGTGTGTGTGTGCGTCTGTGTGTGTGTTTGTGTCTGTGTGTGTGCTGTTTATGTCACTGTGTGTCTGTGTGTGTGTTTGTATGTGTGTGTGTGTGTGTCTGTGTGTGTGTTTGTCTGTGTGTGTGTGTGTGTCTGTTTGTGTCACTGTGTGTGTGTGTGTGTCTGTGTGTGTGTTTGTCTGTGTGTGTGTCTGTTTGCGTGTCACTGTGTGTCTGTTTGCTATGTGTCCTGTGTGTATGTGTAGTGTGTGTGTGTGTATGTGTGTCTGTTTGATGTCACTGTGTGTCTATTGTTTGTATATGTCATGTGTGTGTGTGTGATGTGTGTGTGTATGTGTGTATGTGTGTGTGTCTGTGTATGTGTGTAGTGTGTGCATGTGTACTGTCTGTGTTTGTCTGTGTATGTGTGTGTGTGTGTGTCTGTGTGTGTGTCTGTCTGTGTGTGTGTGTGTGTGTGTGTGTGTGTGTGTGTGTGTGTGTCTGTTTGTGTGCTGTGCTGTGTGTATGTCTCTGTCTTTGTGTGTGTGTGTGTGTTTTAATGTGTTAATTAATTTTGATGCCGCTGTCGCTGCTACGTCACCCCGATCGTTCTGATTGGTTGAAGGACTGTCCAATTGCGCCCGGAGTCATTTGAACTACGCCCGTTGATCCCGCCTCTTGTGTAGTAGAAAACACAGAGCAGACTCCCCAGACTAATGTTCAATCTATACATGTCAAATCGGCCAAAATGAGAAATGATATATATATATATATATATATATATATATATATATATATATATATATGTATATCTATATATATATATATTAGTGTTACCTGGAAGCAGGTGAGCAGCGCCTGCGGGAAGGCGTCGAAGGTGCTGCGTTTGGTCTGCGTCTCGTCGAAGTTGAACTTCCCTCCGAACAGCTGCATGCCGAGCAGAGCGAAGATGATGAGGAAGAGGAAGAGCAGCAGCAGCAGCGAGGCGATGGACTTCATGGAGTTCAGCAGCGACGCCACCAGATTGGACAGAGCCGTCCAATGGCTGAGCAGACACAGAGTGACGTCAGAGCGGGACGCGGTAGCAGTAGCGTGTACATTGACATGCTGACAGAAATCAAACATACTTGATACAAGCGGCTATAGTTGTTCATGGGCGCCATGGCGCCCGCTAAAGCTAAACACTAACGAGGAAAGTTGCTGATGTTCAATCCTTCTGAAGCGAGTCATCCAACGGGAGTTTTACCGGTAGATTAACACAGACCTCCTGGTACTGGAGACATTCATCTACATGTACTGCAGAACATCTGCTGACTCTCCCTTAAAGTTACCAGCTAATGCTAACGGTAGCTAGCTAGCCTGGTACCATCTACTTGCATGTCCTTCAATGTGTGACTCTGCAAGATCCCCAGTCATTACATATTATGACAGTCTTTAACGTTAGGGTCCTATTTTAACGATCTGAGGTCACGGCGTGAAGCGCCTGCTGCAGGTGTGTTTAGGGCGTGTCCAAATCCCCTTTTGCTAGTTTGACGGCGGAAAAAAGGGTCCGTGTGCCGGGCGCATGGTTCAAAAGGGTTGACCTTAGTGTCTTCATTAATCAGAGGTGTGTTTTGGGCGTAACATGCAATCAACCAATCAGAGATCATCTCCCATTCCCTTTAAAAGCCAGGCGCGTTTGGACCTTGGAGCATTGCTGTTATGATGGAGGATTTGCACCGTAATATTTGTATTAGTAATCTTCTGCATGTGTGTGTGCTGCTGTGCGTCCCTGTGTGTGTGTGTGTGTGTGTGTGTGTGTGTGTGTGTGTGTGTGTGTGTGTGTGCTGCTGTGCGTCCCTGTGTGTGTAACAAGCATAGTGTGCACGTGCTGTGTCATGAGCCTAGGAGCATTTTACTAATGCTCTGTTAAAATAACAATGAAATGCTGCGTTATTGACTTTAGACCAGGTTTTTGATGGTCAATGGTGCCATCACTTCCCGCTGCCTCAAGATAGCAATACTCCCAGAATGCACCTGAACACACCTCCCTGTAAGACCAGCACGCCCAGAATGCACCTGAACACACCTCCCTGTAAGACCAGCACGCCCAGA
>NC_135861.1:851626-875106 GCF_031162955.1 Sander vitreus | reverse complement strand
ATGAGGACAGTCTTACGTTTCAAAATGTCCTCACTACAGCCTGCAATTCAAACTGGTCCTCACAAAGACAGTAAATGTACAAAAGCACACACTCTCTGTACTCACAACGAAAACACAGAGAGAATTATGGATTTTAAGCGTAGTGACCAGCTACTGGAGCGTGTGCAGTCACGCTAGCGGCTTTGTGACTGCACTCCAACCCCCCAACACCATCGTCAAATGCACAGATGACACCACTGTGGTCAAATATCTAAATACTTCTCCCACCAATGATCTGCAGTATTTGTCTTCTTTCATGTGATCATGTGAGAGTGAACAGCAACACACACACCGGACACACACACACACACACACACACACACACACACACCGGACACACACACACACACACCGGACACACACCGGACACACACACACACACACACACACACACACACACACACACACACACACACACACACACACACAGACAGACACACACACAGCGAGGCAGTGTGCTCTGCCGTCACTTCAATATAAAATGACTTTATGAACAGTGTGTACAGTGTGTGTGAGAGAGAGAGAGACAGAGAGAGACAGAGAGAGACAGAGAGAGAGAGGGAGAGAGACAGAGAGAGACAGAGAGAGAGAGAGAGAGAGAGAGAGAGAGAGACAGAGAGAGAGAGAGAGAGAGCAGAGAGAGAGAGAGAGAGGAGAGAGAGAGAGAGGGAGAGAGACAGAGAGAGAGAGACAGAGACAGAGACAGAGAGAGAGAGACACAGAGAGAGAGAAAAAGAGAGAGACAGACAGAGAGAGAGAGAAAGAGAGAGACAGAGAGAGAGAGAGAGAAAGAGAGCATGTCACAGCCTGAGAGACAACCAGCAACAACACATAGCCTAATATCTGGAGTTCATCTCCCCACAGTTTACTCTGCCTTCTCATCTAGTCCTCTACTTCATGGGTTTTTTTTAATGTTTTTTAGTTTTTTTTGTTTTGCTCTTGTCTTTGTTTTGCGTGTCTGTGTGTGTGTGTGTGTGTGTGTATGTGTCTGTGTGTGTGTGTGTGTGTGTGCGCGTGTGTGTGAGTGTGTGTGCGTGTGTGTGTGTGTCTAAGAAATTGTCCAAAAACTGTAGAAAAAAAGAGACAAAAACGTCCAAAAAAAAACCCCACAGAAAAGGGCGATAAAAAAAGTCGAACAAATTCTCTAAAAAAAACTCGAAAAAAGTAGACATAAAAATCGAAATAAATGCCAAAAAAAAACTCAAAAAATAGCGGCAAAAAAAAACTTCGGAAAAAGCCCATTTTTGATTTGGGGTGTAACCTAAATTACAGCTATGAGTTTGCTCACCAGGTCGTGGTTGGTGGAGTTGGAGTCGTCCTCAGGAAACGGTTTAGAAACTCCCAGAGCCACACAGTTAGCAAAGATGGCTAACAGAATGAAGATGTCAAACGGTCTGGGAGACAAGTTACGGAAGCTCAACAGGGACAAAACTATCAACGTTATCGCCTCTACAGACTTGTTTCATCTCCAGAGGTTACAGGTGCCAGAAGCAATCTTTCCTTTTATTTCTTTCCCCGACTAAATAACTACGGAGCCCCTAAGGTGACGTGAGCAAAAAACCTTAACGTTTACTTTCATGTGTTCACACAACTTTCATGTGTTCAAAACTTTCATGTGTTCAAACATAACTTTCATGTGTTCACACAAAACTTTCATGTGTTCACACATAACTTTCATGTGTTCACACATAACTTTCATGTGTTCACACAAAACTTTCATGTGTTCAAACATAACTTTCATGTGTTCACACATAACTTTCATGTGTTCACACAAGATTCTGTGGATAAAAGAGTTAAACGAGTGTACAGCTGAAAGCTGATTGGTCAAAGCAAAGGATACTTCCACTCGACGATAGACAGAGCGGCTCGTCTGATTGGATTGTTGAGTTTTAGACAGAATAATGCTCTGGGAGCTCGCTGGACCTGATTACTGCCCTGGACCTGAGGAAGAAGAGTATCACCATCATCATCATCATCATCATCATCATCATCATCATCATCATCGTCGTCGTCATCGTCACCATCATCATCATCATCATCATCATCATCATCATCATCATCAGTTAAGTTTCATGTTGTCTCACCTGTTTCTTAGCGTGTTGTCTCTCCTGTTTCTTAGCGTGTTGTCTCTCCTGTTTCTTAGCGTGTTGTCTCACCTGTTTCTTAGCGTGTTGTCTCTCCTGTTTCTTAGCGTGTTATCTCACCTGTTTCTTAGCGTGTTGTCTTACCCTTTTCTTAGCGTGTTATCTAACCTGTTTCTTAGCATGTTTTCTCACCTAGCGTGTTGTCTCACCTGTTTCTTAGCGTGTTGTCTCTCCTGTTTCTTAGCGTGTTGTCTCACCTGTTTCTTAGCGTGTTGTCTCACCTGTTTCTTAGCGTGTTATCTCACCTGTTTCTTAGCGTGTTATCTCACCTGTTTCTTAGCGTGTTGTCTCTCCTGTTTCTTAGCGTGTTATCTAACCTGTTTCTTAGCATGTTTTCTCACCTAGCGTGTTGTCTCACCTGTTTCTTAGCGTGTTATCTAACCTGTTTCTTAGCATGTTTTCTCACCTAGCGTGTTATCTCACCTGTTTCTTAGCGTGTTATCTCACCTGTTTCTTAGCGTGTTGTCTCTCCTGTTTCTTAGCGTGTTGTCTCACCTGTTTCTTAGCGTGTTATCTCACCTGTTTCTTAGCATCTGTCTCACCTGTTTCTTAGCGTGCTTGTCTCGCCTGTTTCTTAGCGTGTTGTCTCACCTGTTTCTTAGCGTGTTGTCTTTCCTGTTTCTAGCGTGTTTTCTCTCCTGTTTCTTAGCGTGTTATCTCTCCTGTTTCTTAGCGTGTTATCTCTCCTGTTTCTTAGCGTGTTGTCTCACCTGTTTCTTAGCGTGTTATCTCACCTGTTTCTTAGCGTGTTGTCTTACCCTTTTCTTAGCGTGTTATCTCACCTGTTTCTTAGCGTGTTGTCTCACCTGTTTCTTAGCATGTTGTCTCACCTGTTTCTTAGCATGTTATCTCTCCTGTTTCTTAATGTGTTGTCTCACCTGTTTCTTAGTGTGTTATCTCACCTGTTTCTTAGCGTGTTGTCTCTCCTGTTTCTAGCGTGTTGTCTCACCTGTTTCTTAGCGTGTTGTCTCACCTGTTTCTTAGCATGTTGTCTCACCTAGTGTGTTGTCTCATCTGTTTCTTAGCGTGCTGTCTCACCTGTTTCTTAGCGTGTTTTCTCTCCTGTTTCTTAGCGTGTTGTCTCTCCTGTTTCTTAGCATGTTGTCTCTCCTGTTTCTTAGCATGTTGTCTCACCTGTTTCTTAGCGTGTTGTCTCACCTGTTTCTTAGCGTGTTGTCTCACCTGTTTCTTAGCGTGTTGTCTCACCTGTTTCTTAGCGTGTTGTCTCACCTGTTTCTTAGCGTGTTGTCTCACCTGTTTCTAGCGTGTTGTCTCACCTGTTTCTAGCGTGTTGTCTCTCCTGTTTCTTAGCGTGTTGTCTCACCTGTTTCTTAGCGTGTTATCTCACCTGTTTCTTAGCGTGTTGTCTCACCTGTTTCTTAGCGTGTTGTCTCACCTGTTTCTTAGCGTGTTGTCTCACCTGTTTCTTAGCATGTTATCTCACCTGTTTCTTAGCATGTTATCTCACCTGTTTTTTAGCGTGTTGTCTCACCTGTTTCTTAGCGTGTTGTCTTTCCTGTTTCTAGCGTGTTGTCTCTCCTGTTTCTAGCGTGTTGTCTCACCTGTTTCTAAGCGTGTTGTCTCACCTGTTTCTTAGCGTGTTGTCTCACCTGTTTCTTAGCGTGTTGTCCTCTCCTCCTCTGTGTCCCGGTCGAACTCGTTGTCGAGTAAAGCGTGTCGGTTCTCGTCATCCTCACTTCCCCTTCCTCTCCGTCCAGCTCTTCATCCCACTCGGGGTCCCTCTCCTCTCCTCCCCCTTCTCCTCCTTCTCCTCCTCCATCACCCTCTCCTCCCTCCTCCTCTTCCTCACCCTCACCTCCTCCCTCCTCCTCATCCACTGCGTTGGTGTAGCCATTGCGACCAGCACCTGGAGACAGACAAAGAGCGAGAGAGAGTAGATGCGATTACTTTCGACCTACAGCTTCTAAATTGTATTTCATATTTCCTGAGCAACGTGGGAGCTGTAGTTGTCACTTCGAATGTAGTCTTGCATCCCCAGACCCTCCTCCACAGCGCTGCGGAGGAGGGTCTGGCTAGTCCACCCAGCATTCTGGGATAGGAGAAAAACATTCTCTGGTTTATTGGCATTTCTTTAAACCAATCGCAATCGTCTTGGGCGGGGCTAAGCTCCGGACGGAGCCACAGTGCCTCTGCTAAATAGTCTCAGGAAGGAACTTGTTTTGGTGGAACATGTGGACGTTCAAAAGTAGTTTTAGTCGTTCAACAGAAACCTGAGATTGGACAGATAGTCTAGCTAGCTGTCTGGATTTACCCTGCAGAGATCTGAGGAGCAGTTAACCATTTGTTTAGTTTAGAAGCATAGACTGTTAATATTAATGGACAAAGTATCTGGTTCGGTGAAGTGCTGCAAATGCGGAAGTGCCTTAAACCTGCTTTCTATCTGAAGTCCAGCAGGGGGAGACTCCTTAAACCTGCTTTCTATCTGAAGTCCAGCAGGGGGAGACTCCTTAAACCTGCTTTCTATCTGAAGTCCAGCAGGGGGAGACTCCTTAAACCTGCTTTCTATCTGAATTCCAGCAGGGGGAGACTCCTTAAACCTGCTTTCTATCTGACTTCCAGCAGGGGGAGACTCCTTAAACCTGCTTTCTATCTGAAGTCCAGCAGGGGGAGACTCCTTAAACCTGCTTTCTATCTGAAGTCCAGCAGGGGGAGACTCCTTAAACCTGCTTTCTATCTGAAGTCCAGCAGGGGGAGACTCCTTAAACCTGCTTTCTATCTGAAGTCCAGCAGGGGAGACTCCTTAAACCTGCTTTCTATCTGAAGTCCAGCAGGGGGAGACTCCTTAAACCTGCTTTCTATCTGACTTCCAGCAGGGGGAGACTCCTTAAACCTGCTTTCTATCTGAAGTCCAGCAGGGGGAGACTCCTTAAACCTGCTTTCTATCTGAAGTCCAGCAGGGGGAGACTCCTTCAACCTGCTTTCTATCTGAAGTCCAGCACGGGGAGACTCCTTAAACCTGCTTTCTATCTGAAGTCCAGCAGGGGGAGACTCCTTAAACCTGCTTTCTATCTGAAGTCCAGCAGGGGGAGACTCCTTAAACCTGCTTTCTATCTGAAGTCCAGCACGGGGAGACTCCTTAAACCTGCTTTCTATCTGAAGTCCAGCACGGGGAGACTCCTTAAACCTGCTTTCTATCTGAAGTCCAGCAGGGGGAGACTCCTTAAACCTGCTTTCTACCTGAAGTCCAGCAGGGGGAGACTCCTTAAACCTGCTTTCTATCTGAAGTCCAGCAGGGGAGACTCCTTAAACCTGCTTTCTATCTGAAGTCCAGCAGGGGGAGACTCCTTAAACCTGCTTTCTATCTGAAGTCCAGCAGGGGAGACTCCTTAAACCTGCTTTCTATCTGAAGTCCAGCAGGGGGAGACTCCTTAAACCTGCTTTCTATCTGAAGTCCAGCAGGGGAGACTCCTTAAACCTGCTTTCTATCTGAAGTCCAGCAGGGGAGACTCCTTAAACCTGCTTTCTATCTGAAGTCCAGCAGGGGGAGACTCCTTAAACCTGCTTTCTATCTGAAGTCCAGCAGGGGGAGACTCCTTAAACCTGCTTTCTATCTGAAGTCCAGCAGGGGGAGACTCCTTAAACCTGCTTTCTATCTGAAGTCCAGCAGGGGGAGACTCCTTAAACCTGCTTTCTATCTGAAGTCCAGCAGGGGGAGACTCCTTAAACCTGCTTTCTATCTGAAGCCCAGCAGGGGGAGACTCCTTAAACCTGCTTTCTATCTGAAGTCCAGCAGGGGGAGACTCCTTAAACCTGCACAAACCAATGGGTGACGTCACACATGCTCTGTCCATTAATATGATACAGTCTATGGCGCCAACACAAAGAAAGAGGAAGGGGACAGACATCCAGCTGAAAAACAGCGTGAGCCGCCGGAAGTGGAACGTAGTGGATATAGACTAAATTACTTTGAGTGTAAAATCGGTTGTTGTTGATCTAGAAGTAGATTGTAGGTTCATTTAGAAATATGTTATGCTCCAAAGAGTGGTATGGTTTGGTTACTAAAAGGTTTCTAGGTGACAGGGAACATTGTACTGCAACATACACACTTTTACTACTACAGTAATACTTTGAATGCAGGACTTTTGCTTGTAGTGGATTGTTTTCACAGTGTGGTATTAACGTTAGTATTTTAACTGCAGTAAAAGGATTGGAATACTTCAGAGAAAGTCTCTGTCAGTGTTCAGGTAGCTTGCATAGACGGTAAAATGAATGGACCAACAGATCCCGTGTCTCTGGACGGAGACCGGTGAAGGACATTAGAAGCTCTTTCCCGGTGATGGCTGAGCGTTACTGAGCAGCCTCCAACTGAGCTTGAAGACGTAGATGTGACGTGAGCAACCTGTCTGAAAGTTGGAAGTCTTCTGGTAGCTGTGCCAAGAGAAATCTCAATCATTCCCAATCTAGCAGAGACGGAGAGCGTAGGTATATGTAAGGAGATAACATAGACACAGGCTCATTATTGATCACTAAAATGATAGTTAACATTAGTCATTACACTTAAACAGCTAATGGAAGTCCAAACTGCCTGAGAGCTTCTCCTGTACTATATGGTAACTCCTCTACTATGAGACAGGAAGTCTCGTGGTTATGACCCAATCGTTAGCCTATTGTTATAAAAACGTCTGCTACGGAGCCATAACGTGAGCTACAAGGTAATGGAGCCTTTTATACGTTGTCGTGTTTCTTTAGAAATAAACAACGGACAAATAGAGTCTTTAAACGCTTCAGATGTAAAGGTATTCTCTGTCAAAGTGACGTCAAAATGAATGGGAGTCAATGGGATGCTAACGGGATGCTAACGGGATGCTAACGGGAGGTGATGGCTTGGTAGCATCAAAATGGCGCCATAGGAGCTACGCGTTCCCCGTTTTTCCCCATTCAATTGATCATCGATCATTTTTAAGTCTGTAACCATGACAACCAGCTACGAGATGAATAGTGAGCGTAACACGTTTGATTCGGCGTAAAAAAAACATTTAGAAAACGTCAAAAAAGGCCAAAGGTCCGAGACCGTGTCCAGAAACTATCAGAGACTTCAACGGTAGAAGCTCGCGCTAGCCGTTCGCGGTGTCGCGGGTACGGTAAACGTTTCTATGGTAACAGCGAGTTGGACCAATCAGAGACGTTGCTGTTACGCTTAGGATTGTGGGTAGTGTAGTTTTTCTCCATAAGATCGCTGATGAAACGTGTTTTTCTTAAAACAAGGTTGATTTCATACGGACTTCTAGCTTCTACAACCACGTAGACATTATGGGATGGTGAAGACATTATGGGATGGTTTAGACATTATGGGATGGTTTAGACATTATGGGATGGTTTAGACATTATGGGATGGTGAAGACATTATGGGATGGTGAAGACATTATGGGATGGTTTAGACATTATGGGATGGTTTAGTCATTATGGGATGGTTTAGACATTATGGGATGGTTCAGATATTATGGGATGGTTTAGACATTATGGGATGGTTGAGACATTATGGATGGTTTAGACATTATGGGATGGTGAAGACATTATGGGATGGTTTAGACATTATGGGATGGTTTAGACATTATGGGATGGTGAAGACATTATGGGATGGTTGAGACATTATGGGATGGTTCAGACATTATGAGATGGTTTAGTCATTATGGGATGGTTTAGACATTATGGGATGGTTCAGATATTATGGGATGGTTTAGACATTATAGCTGATATTCTAAATCCTAAAAACCAATGGGAGTTTACCTTCTGGAGTCGGCTGTGGGCGGGACTGTTGAGGTCTATGGAGCAGTATCAGATTCATATTCTGACTAGAATCTGAGTATGACCACGTCAGGCTAGGACTGGAATACTTCAGAGGAAGTCTCTTAGTAAGATTGCAGATTTGGGTTTTTCTGCTTCACTTATTTCCTCGACTTCAAGTTTCCCATTAAGGTCAAAGAGGAGGAATGAGAATGACGGTAGAGAGAAACGAGAGGAGGAGAGATGTGACCGTTTCCAGAGGAAGTGATAACAGAGAAATTGTAGTGAACAGCTGTGACCTAGATGTGTGTGTGTGTGTGTGTGTGTGTGTGTGTGTGTGTGTGTGTGATCTGGGCCGTGATTTATGTGTTAGTACCTGAGGACCATGAACACACACACACACACACACACACACACACACACACACACACACACACACACACACATATAAACCCAGTGATGGACCGCACAGCGAGATTATGATGATGATGATGATCTCTTTTTCTCTCTCTCTCTCATTTAGTGATTTCCTAGATTTCTTGTTTCCCACAATGCCTTGCGGTTGTGTCCAGCTGTTTTTACATTTAGGTGTAGAGAGGTACTCAGTGAGATCAGTGGCCTCACTGACGATGCATTCAAAGTCAGTGGGAGGTCCTGAAATTACCACCCGACCACACGCCATATTCAGATGAATTTTGACATTGGCTGTTCTCATCCATTCGAAAATCAACATGACATCATGACTTCGTGTAAACATACACGCCCACTTTCTTAAGACAAGTGGCGTGTTACCTGTACGCATTTTGAGCGCCGTATACAGCGGACGGGTTGGGTTTAGGAAAAGAAGAACCAGTTGGGTTTAGGACAGCGGTCCCCCAACCCCAAGAAAGAATAGATAACTTACATTATTATCTGAGTCTGAACGATGTTTTATTTTGAAAAATGACCGGATTCCCTCTGATACATCCGTCTATGACTCACTCTTGACGCTCGTCTCAGTCACGTGATACGTTGCCGCTAAAATTAAACCCACAAGCTAGCAAAATGAGTAAAAAACAAACGTCTTTGGAAAGTTTCTTTGCGAAGGGGAAAAGGCCCAGTGAGGAGACAGAAGAAGAGCCTACGACTTCCAAGACAAAGAAAGCTGCATTTAACAGACAATACCAGGAGTCCTACTTAAAATATGGATTTATCGCGACAGGTGATTCCCGCGCACCAAGCCCGCTCTGCATAATATGCGGCGACCGGCTCTCTAATGAGGCAATGAAGCCTTCAAAACTGCTTCGCCACTTGGAGACCGGGGACAGGACAGAAGCAATTACTGAGTGCCACCACATCAACAAATGCGAGTCCACTGAGAGCATCATACTTGGTGGCTAATCGTATTGCTAAGGCTAAGAAGCCATTCACCATTGGTGAAGAATTGATCCTGCCCGCCACTAAAGACATTTGCCGTGAACTTCTAGGAGAGGCTGTGGTTAAAAAGATAGCACAGGTGCCTCTTTCGGCTAGCACCGTCGCTCGGCGCATTGACTCGTTGACGAGTCTACAGATATTGACAACAAGGCAATACTACTTGTTTACGTGCGATATCTTTATCAGGAGGATGTGCATGAGGATATGTTATGTGCACTATCGTTGCCAACCAAAACCACAGCCGCAGAACTATTCAAGTCGCTGGATGATTATATATCAGGAAAAGTGAAATGGTCCTTTTGTGTCGGCATATGCACAGACGGAGCTGCTGCTGTCTGGTTTAACTACTCGGATTAAGGAGGTTGCACCTGAATGTGAGTCTACGCGTTGTGTCATTCACAGGGAAATGCTGGCTAGCCGAAAAATACCACCGGAACTTAACAGCGTATTGAATGATGTCGTTAAAGTTATTAACCACATCAAAGCACACGCCCTTAACTCGCTCCTGTTCGAGCAGCTTTGTGAGGAGATGTACGCGGAGCACAGACCTTCTCTTATACGCAGAACACATTTCAGTGACGAGGAATGGGTCGCAAAACTCGTTTACTTGTGCGACATATTCAACCTGCTCAATGAACTCAATCGTGTGTCGAACCGTCTTCAAGTTGGCAGATAAAGTAGCTGCATTTAAAGCCAAACTGGACTTGTGGGGACGGCGCGTGAACAGAGGTATATTTGATATGTTTCAAACATTCGCGGGGATTTTGGAAGAGACTGAGCCCGAGCCTTCATTCTCCCAGCTGGTGCACGATCACCTGTCTTTCTTCCCAACCACAAAAGACCCACGAACTGCCAAGGAATGGATCCGCGACCCATTTGTCAACAAACCAGGTGATTCCAGCATGTCTATGCAAGAAGAAGATCAACTGCTGGAGATCGCAAATGACGGCGGCCTTACAAGTATGTTCGAGACAACAACTCTGCCGGTGTTCTGGATTAAAGTCACGGCAGAATACCCTGAGATCGCCACAAAAGCACTGAAAACCCTGTTGCCATTTCCGACAAAATCACGGAGTAGACTGGACATAGGCAATACGCTTCGGTTGTCATTGTCTCCCATTACCCCTAGATGGGACCGTCTCGTTGCAGAGAAACAAGCTCAGGGCTCCCACTGACTTAGCGTTATGGTGAGTTGTATTTTTCATGCACTTTATATTTGTTTTTGTGTTGTATCTTATTTTGAAGGCATGTTTAAACGTTAGCATAGCGACCAGAGAGTGTCAGGGGGCAGAGAGGATATTACTCATGTTATGTTGTTGGTGCGATGTTACTAGGACGCTGCTAATGAAGTTGCATACAAGTACACAGTGGATTCACGTTTATTATTATATTTATATATTTATATCCGCCACACCTTAAAGGCCGTTCCGTGAAAATATTGTCTGACATTAAACCGGTTCGTGGCGCAAAAAAGGTTGGGGACCGCTGGTTTAGGTTAGGGTTAGGGTTTAGGGTTAGGGTTAGGGTTAGTCCACAGTCCTGTGTTTGACCCATCCTCCCCCCGACCAACCTCCCGGCGCCATTGCAACCATAAACAGCACTGTCCCAAATTGCGAAAACTGAAGTCTTCAAAATGGCCACAAACTGATGCTGCTACGTCCATGGTCAACGTCGGTGGTCAACGTGACATCATGACTTAGCGTAAACATACACGCCCACTTTCCAAGTGGCGTGTTATCTGTACGCATTTTGAGCTATCCGCGTGTATGTCTACGCTGTATACAGCGGACGTAAACATACACGCCACTTGCCGTGTTATCGTGAGAAGAAAGCTACGGTTGGGTTTAGGGACCTGATCCTCGGTCTCCTGGTGAACGTCCTGTGTTTGACCCATCCTCCCCCCCGACCAACCTCCCTACGCTGATTTTCGCCCTTTCATACTACTCGCTACAGCGTCAATTCACACGCAATCGCAAGGTAATGTAAGTCAATGGAGGCCAAACAGCGTTGTTAAACACGCTAAAAAGCGAGTATGCACCTTGATAACGCGCCAAAAATGGCACACGGATTGGCGTGTCATACATACGCCACTTCTGTGAAAATATAGCTACGAAAAGTGAAGCATTGTATGTATTTCTGTATGCACCACATTGAAACACTGTGGACTGCGTAGGGATGAGGTCGGGGTGACATAAAATACAGAGCTTTCAAGCCTGGGAGTCCTACTGAAGTCCTACTTATGCAGAGCTTTCGCCGTAGACTACGTAATCGGCCTGAGATTTATACTTGTGCTGGTGTGTCTGCGTCATTGTAGTGTATCTCCTCTAGAGAATAGCAGAGCAGCTATGTATGTTTGTGTGTGGTAGAGCGAGGATTTACACCGTAATATTTTTATCTGTAATCTTCTGCATGTGTGTGTGCTGCTGTGCGTCCCTGTGTGTGTAACAAGCATAGTGTGCACGTGCTGTGCACGAGCCTAGGTGCATTTTACTAATGCTCTGTTAAAATAACAATGAAATGCTGCGTTATTGACTTTAGACCAGGTTTTTGTTGGTCAATGGTGCCATCACTTCCCGCTGCCTCAAGATAGCAATACGCCACATCAACAACACGATCACACCTCCCTGTAAGACCAGCACGCCCAGAATGCACCTGAACACACCTCCCTGTAAGACCAGCACGCCCAGAATGCACCTGAACACACCTCCCGTAAGACCAGCACGCCCAGAATGCACCTGAACACACCTCCCTGTAAGACCAGCACGCCCAGAATGCACCTGAACACACCCCCCTGTAAGACCAGCACGCCCAGAATGCACCTGAACACACCTCCCTGTAAGACCAGCACGCCCAGAATGCACCTGAACACACCCCCCTGTAAGACCAGCACGCCCAGAATGCACCTGAACACACCCCCCTGTAAGACCAGCACGCTCAGAATGCACCTGAACACACCTCCCTGTAAGACCAGCACGCCCAGAATGCACCTGATCACACCTCCCTGTAAGACCAGCACGCCCAGAATGCACCTGAACACACCTCCCTGTAAGACCAGCACGCCCAGAATGCACCTGAACACACCTCCCTGTAAGACCAGCACGCCCAGAATGCACCTGAACACACCTCCCTGTAAGACCAGCACGCCCAGAATGCACCTGAACACACCTCCCTGTAAGACCAGCACGCCCATGGGCCACAGATGGCCCTTAAGAGGACCACTGCTTTAACCCAAACCACAATCTTTATTTCTTATCTTAACTAGTCGTTTTGGCGCCTAAACTTAACCCTCGTTGCTGCATTACGCTCACCTTTTGTCGGCTCAACTTAACTGTCATGTGCCGCCATGAATTCATATTTTCTTTAGATATCATATGAATTGTTGTGCATAAGTTTTCGTACGATATCATGCGAACCCGTCGATGTGAATACGTTGACCACAGGCTGAGCATTTCTTGGCTATCTTGGTTCTTAGTTCCTTTTCTTTCTTTCCAAAATAAAGCTTCCTGAACTGTGACTGTGTTGGATTCTCTCTCTTTGGCCTACACTGATAATTAACAGCAGAGATGGGCCGAGATTATTCTAAAAAAAGGTCCTTTAAAGTCTTTCCTCCCCCGAAAACTCGGAGCTGGCAGCTTCCCAGCAGGTTTGTCATCAGACCAATGAGCAGCGGAGGTGCAGCTCACATGACCCAGGGTCACGTTGTTTGTTCCTGTGGAGGAGCTGCTTCACCCGCAGGACGACAAGAACCGACTAATTATCCCCGAATTATCCCGAGTCAACTCACATCCTCATGACAATGAGTTGAGAGAGTGTGTGTGTGTGTGTGTGTGTGTGTGTGTGTGTGTGTGTGTGTGTGTGTGTGTTTGTGTGTGTGTTTGTAAAGCAGGGCATCCCATCACTTGCACACAACCCTGCATCCGCCTTGTTAACTTTCTATTTTTCACTGCCTTGTCTGTGTGTGTGTGTGTGTGTGTGTGTGCTCGCTGTGTGTGTGTGTGTGTGTGTGTGTGTGTGCTCAGTGTGTGTGTGTGTTTGTAAAGCTCTTGCACACAACCCTGCATCCGCCTTGTTAACTTTCTACTTTTCACTGCCTTGTCTGTGTGTGTGTGTGTGTGTGTGTGTGTGTGTGTATGTGTGTCATTGCGTGTGTGTGTGTGTGTGTGTGTGTGTGTGTGTGTCACGCTGCCCTGCAGCCTGGTCCAGCTGGAAGGTCATCAGTTCATTTAGTGAATGTTGGGGCAGTGTTTCTTCCTCTTCACTGCTCAGATCGCACACTGCAGCAGAGCAGCAGTACTTTTAAACACTGAAGCCCGATCAATACGTCATCATCACTTATATTATCGTCTGATATCAGCTGTGCAGAAGTTAAATGGCCAACACGTCCTCCAGCGATGCGAATTTGCAACAGTTTCCAATAAAAGTTTTGTATATTCACGCCAGCTCATCTACCGTGTTGGTGGGACAGTTTGAGTTTATTCTGGAGACGCTGCTGAAGAGAGAGAGGAAGTGGTGGGTGGTGATGGCGCAGTGCATATGACACATGCCTTTGGTCCCCGAACCTTTGGTGTGGGAGACCTGAGTTCGATTCCCACTGCGATAAATCAACCAATGTGTCCCTGAGCAAGACACTTAACCCATAGCTGCTCCAGAGGAGTGTGACCTCTGACATATATAGCAATTGTAAGTCGCTTTGGATAAGAGTCAGCTAAATGACATGTAATTAATTAATGTAAGTGACAGAAATGCAGTGTGAGTGGACGAGAGAGCGGTCGGAGAGTAGGGCAGAGGAGAGTTAGCGTTTAGCGGTAAGCATATCGAGTGATTGTACAGCAGCTAGAGTCTGCAGTTTGAGCACAAATAAATGCTGCAGCTCCTCAAAACCACCGGAGATACTCAGTCTTGCTTCCCCGGCTGCTGAGTGGATTGACGGGGATTAACATTAGCTCCAGAGACTGCAACCCTGTCTCCCCCCGAAGCTGGAAAAGCTAACACTAAGCTACTGTAAGCTATTTAATGAGTTTCCTTTTAGCGAAATATTCAGTGAATTTAATTCCCTCTGCAAAACAGTGTAGCATATCTCTAGGGCTTTTAATGTGAAAGGTAAGAACGGAAAGAAAGTAAAAGACATGGACCAACAGATCCCGTGTCTCTGGATGGAGACCAGTGAAGGACATTAGAAGCTCTTTCCCGGTGATGGCTGAGCGTTACTGAGCAGCCTCCAACTGAGCTTGAAGACGTAGATGTGACGTGAGCAACCTGTCTGAAAGTTGGAAGTCTTCTGGTAGCTGTGCCAAGAGAAATCTCAATCATTCCCAATCTAGCAGAGACGGAGAGCGTAGGTATATGTAAGGAGATAACATAGACACAGGCTCATTATTGATCACTAAAATGATAGTTAACATTAGTCATTACACTTAAACAGCTAATGGAAGTCCAAACTGCCTGAGAGCTTCTCCTGTACTATACGGTAACTCCTCTACTATGAGACAGGAAGTCTCGTGGTTATGACCCAATCGTTAGCCTATTGTTATAAAAACGTCTGCTACGGAGCCATAACGTGAGCTACAAGGTAATGGAGCCTTTTATACATTGTCGTGTTTCTTTAGAAATAAACAACGGACAAATAGAGTCTTTAAACGCTTCAGATGTGAAGTTATTCTCTGTCAAAGTGACGTCAAAATGAATGGGAGTCAATGGGAGTCAATGGGATGCTAACGGTGGGTGGGTGAGTGCTTGTTAGCATCAAAATGGCGCCATAGGAGCTACGCGTTGTGGAGAGAGACTTACCCCCTTGGGTAAACGCTGTCAGATGGTTGAAAGGAGTAAAAAAGTTTGCCGTCTTTACAGTCTGTGGTTCGGACCGCAGCCTCTGTTTTGTTGTTTGATGATCCTCATCGATAAACTACACAACGGGATTGGTTGATGTCTGTATTCGCGTCGCGAAAGCTCAGAAAAATCCACCTCATTGCAAAAAAAAAAAAGACCATGCTTTATCGCTGTGTTCTGCGTGAAAGTACTCGTGATATCAACGGTTCAAACACAGGACTTTCACCCAGGAGAGCAGGGTTCACGTCCCGCTTGTCACGCTTGCTAGAGTCGTTTTTTTCTTTCCTACCGCATGTCACAGAACCATACGCCGACCCACGACCTTTTCCTTAACATAACTGCGTCAAAAAGGACGTCAATAGTCCCGACCAAGCTCGTTTACTTATAGCTCTAAAGGGACGGCAATAGTCCCGACCAAGCACGTTCACTTATAGCGCTAAAGGGACGCCAATAGTCCCGACCAAGCACGTTTACTTATAGCGCTAAAGGGACGTCAATAGTCCCGACCAAGCACGTTTACTTATAGCGCTAAAGGGACGCCAATAGTCCCGACCAAGCGCGTTTACTTATAGCTCTAAAGGGGACGCCAATAGTCCCGACCAAGCGTGTTGCGCTAAAGGGATGACAATAGTCCCGACCAAGCGCGTTTACTTATAGCTCTAAAGGGGCGTCAATAGTCCCGACCAAGCTCGTTTACTTATAGCGCTAAAGGGGCGCCAATAGTCCCGACCAAGCGTGTTTACGCTAAAGGGGACGACAATAGTCCCGACCAAGCGCGTTTACTTATAGCTCTAAAGGGACGTCAATAGTCCCGACCAAGCTCGTTTACTTATAGCTCTAAAGGGACGGCAATAGTCCCGACCAAGCACGTTTACTTATAGCGCTAAAGGGACGCCAATAGTCCCGACCAAGCACGTTTACTTATAGCGCTAAAGGGACGTCAATAGTCCCGACCAAGCACGTTTACTTATAGCGCTAAAGGGACGTCAATAGTCCCGACCAAGCAGGTTTACTTATAGCGCTGAGGGACGCCAATAGTCCCGACCAAGCACGTTTACTTATAGCGCTAAAGGGACGTCAATAGTCCCGACCAAGCACGTTAACTTATAGCGCTAAAGGGACGTCAATAGTCCCGACCAAGCACGTTTACTTATAGCGCTAAAGGAGACTTTTAGCGCCAATAAGAACGACAAAGGCACCTGACCAAGCGTCCATATTTTACGAGATGAGTGTGAGAACGTGTTGACACCTATCCATCTGAGTCCGCTGCTAAACCTTTCTAAATCCACCTTTTCACAACGTCCATGTGTGATTAATGTCTTCTGAGGAAAACATGTGATCAGTTGAAATAAAGGACTTCCTCTCTGTGGTACCTCACACTGAAAAGGTTTCTCTGAGGTTCAGATAAAGTTAAAATAAGACCACAGTTTCAAGGATGGGACAAAAGAGGGGATTAACTCTGCTGCCACGGTAACCGATGATGTCACGTGTGTTAATGCTCATTTTCCATGACAACGTTATCAGAAGGTCCACGGGGGCCATCTTAATTCAGCAAAGCAGGAAAGTCTGATCCTCACATCAGGATCAGGAGGATTAAACTCAAGAGTCATTCTCTAAATAATTAAGGTTGTGACCTTTGACCTCAGTCAGGACGCAGTTAACAGCCTCCATTTCAGTAGGCATGTACCTGCTGACTGGGAGACAACAACAAATAAGCTCTTATTTTGATAGTCCTGTCAGTTATGGTTTTAGTAGTCTCGCTTTGCCAGACCCTCCTCCACAGAGCTGCGGAGGAGGGTCTGGCTAGTCCACCCAGCATTCCTGGATGGGAGAAAAACGTGCTCTGGTTTATTGGCATTTCTTTAAAGTGCCCATATTATGAAAAAATCACTTTTTCTGGGATTTGGGGAGTTATTTTGTGTCTCTGGTGCTTCCACACGCATACAAACGTGTTAAAAAACCATCCATGCTGTTCTGAGTGAGATCCGGTTTCTGAATGTGTCCTGCCTTCAGTCTCCGGGGCAGCTGGTCAACATCTGCAGGGTTTTCTACGTCACTAGCTGAGACGAGGGGGCTAGGGGGCTAACCGTTAGCATGCTAGCTCGTTCTCAATGGCAAAACACAGCTACAACACACACTAGTTCACCATAATCTCCAAAAGAACTACTTCCATGTCCCTGTTCTGCAGATATTCAACACAAAGTTGGAAGTGTTCCCTCGTTTAGAAGAAGTCTCCCAGCTAATCCTGCCTTGTTCTACTGAAGTTGGAGAAACAGCTAGCTAGCTCATGTAGTCCTTACCTAGCTACTGAGCATGTAGTCCTTACCTAGCTACTGAGCACGTAGTCCTTACCTAGCTACTGAGCACGTAGTCCTTACCTAGCTACTGAGCGTGTAGTCCTTACCTAGCTACTGAGCGTGTAGTCCTTACCTAGCTACTGAGCGTGTAGTCCTTACCTAGCTACTGAGCATGTGCGACTGCCAACAAAGATGTTCCAGCAGTGAGAGGTCTCACTCTGTAGCTAAAACAGAGACCTGAACACAGGGTGAAAAGAGGAGCTGCAGCAATGAGCAGTACAACAAAAATATGGTGTTTTCTGATAATTAAACCATGTAAACCTATTCTGATATAACCTCTAAATACAATTATGAACCTGAAAATGAGCATAATATGAGCACTTTATCCCTCTGAGCCAGAGATCTTCAACAGAGGGTCCGGGACCCCTAGGGGGTCCTCAGAGTCACTGCAGGGGGGCCACCAAATTATTGTAAATTTTTGAAAGTTTTTTTCAAAAAAATAAAAATGTCTAAACATATTTCCAACATATTATTAGCAAATATAAATCCCCACTGATGATAGGCTTGCTGGCCTATAGGTAGTCACTAAGCTAACCATCCACAGAAACAGTCAATCCTGAGGATTCACTGTGCCACAAGTACGTTTAACATTAAAAGATGATTTATAAAATCATGCCAACAATTATTATTTTAACAGCTTAGTATATGCACTATAAAGGTATGTATAAAGGCTTGAGGCCATCCTACACATTATTGTAGGCCCAGTTTAATATGCAACTTAATTTGATAAAATATATGTAGTAGGGGGTCCCTGCTCCATCTCTCTTTCAGTTAGAGGGGTCTTTGGCTCAAAAAACGTTGAAGACCCCTGCTCTGAGCTGTATTTTTGACAACCTCTGGTCCGTCTGATTTTATTTTCTAAAAAAGCTTGTAAAACATCAACCCTGTTGTCCAAAGTCAAGCTATGAACTAGAGCTGAAGATCTTTTCCCGGCGGGTTCGGTCTTAATTTCTGTCATTTTATACGGGCTCGGGCCGGGCTCGGGCTCCGGGTTGCGCGGTAAATGAGCGGTCTCTGCGGTTCGAGTAGCGTGTAAATGGACGCTGAGGAGGTGAAACGGAGGCTGGACTCTGGAGGACTTATTTTATTTATTTGTTCCAACTTCCAAGTGGCCGATAGCCTCCGTTAGTCATGAATACATTATGTTAAAAAATGTATAAATGACTCATTCTTGACAAAAGGCAAAAGAGCTGTGTGTGTGTCTGTGTGTGTGTGTGTGTGTGTGTGTGTGTGTCTGTGTGTGTGTGTGTGTGTCTGTGTGTGTGTGTGTGTGTGTCTGTGTGTGTGTGTGTCTGTGTGTGTGTCTGTGTGTGTGTGTGTGTGTGTGTGTGTGTGTGTGTGTGTGTGTGTGTGTGTGTGTGTGTGTGTGTGTGTGTGTGTGTGTGTGTGTGTGTGTGTGTGTGTGTGTGTGTGTGTGTGTGTGTGTCTCTGTGTGTGTGTGTGTGTGTGTGTGTGTCTGTGTGTGTGTGTGTGTATGTGTGTGCTCTGTGTGTGTGTGCGTGTGTGTCTGTGTGTGTCTCTGTGTGTGTCTCTGTGTGTTTGTGTGTGTGTGTGTGTGTCTCTGTGTGTGTGTGTGTGTGTGTGTGTGTGTGTGTGTGTGTGTGTGTGTGTGTGTGTGTGTGTATGTATGTGTCTCTGTGTGTGTGTGTGTGTGTGTGTGTGTGTGTGTGTGTGTGTGTGTGTGTGTGTGTGTGTGTGTGTGTGTGTGCATATTTGAATAATGTCGGTCTGTAAGCTCTACTATGAACACCATTTTTTCAGGAAAAACTGAGCTATTACAATATTTGTGCTGCAGTGAGGTCCCTTGACTGTAGGTTGTAGGACCTTAAAGACAAATAAATAAATAAAATGGAAATTTAATCCAGAATGTATTGATATCACACACAGAAACAAAAGCTAAGCCAATCTCCTGTCTAAAATAGTTCTCTCATATATATATTAAGAGTCAAACTGTGAATAAATAAACATTATAACTTATACAATGGACAAAAATATCTAAATTTTTTCAAAAAAAGTCCAGACGCTGTTGCCCTCGTGACATTCACTTATGCCAATACTCAATAATAATGTCATATATGTTGATATCACACACACAGCAATGCTACACAAGCTTTTGTATATGTATATTTGTTGTACATTACGTACGTTACACAAGTCATCGTTGACTCTAGGTTTCAACAGCGGTCTCCTGGGTCAAAGTCCTGTTTGTTTAGTCTCACACAGCCACAGCGCTGCGGAGGAAGGTCTGACTACACCACAGATGCATTCTGGGATAGGGGAAAATAACTCTCTGGGACAGTGGCGTAACGAGCCAACACCGGGCCCCTAAGCAGGGTTATCAAGGCGGGCCCCCCAACTACAGCCCGTGATGAACGGCGCAATGTCCACGAGTAGGCTACCATCAACAGGACAGGACAGGATCATAGAGACACAGCATATAAGAGATGAGATGACTGACAAAATCAGGAGTAGCCTACGCGCACCACAACAACAACAACAACAACAACAACAACAACAAAACACTGGTGAATGCACCATAACACATGAAAAAATACGATGTCTTTTGTATGTTTGTTGCAATGAAGTTGCAGAAGACAGTGGAAGTGGAAGCTGGTTTTTATATAGTTCTTTGAAAATAACATCTGGTTTTTCCTGCATCCACCGTGTGTGTGTGTGTGTGTGTGTGTGTGTGTGTGTGTGTGTGTGTGTGTGTGTGTGTGTGTGTGTGTGAGTCGCGAGGGGGGGGAACTCAGCAGCCCCGCCCGCTGCAGAGATCAGACAGGATGTAAACAGCAGCAGCTTTCAGTGACTTTAGAGTGAAAAAACGTTGATGTTAAATGTCTACAGGTTGGCAGGACGGTCTGAAATGTTCTGCACGGTCTTTCGTTGTACGTTTTGTTGGTAAATGTGAGATGTTCGAGTCACACACGTGAAGACAACGGTCTCTGAAACAAGGAAATTAATTTGACCCGTTCTCACTTGGTCGGGATAGGGGCCCCGGCTGTCAATCAATATCTTCCAGTCACGCGGGCCCCTGATTGGTCCGGGCCCGTAAGCACCGCTTACCCTGCTTACCGATAGTTACCGGTCTCCTCTGGGATGTTTGCATGTCTTTAAACCAATCACAATCGAGTTTAGCATCTCGCACCTTATGCACAATATAACTGCCCTGTCACTGCAAGCGTCCCATGCTTATACATTCCTTAGTACATTCATGTGGATTTTTTATTTAGTTGCTTTAGTATATTTTCTTTTAATGTCCATATTATTCATGTGGATTTGTTTATTATTTGTTATTTGATCATCCTGTTTATGATGTATGTGGATGTTGTGTATTTAAGCTACTGGGACCTTGAATTTTCCCTTGGGGATCAATAAAGTATCTATCTATCTATATCTATCTCTATATCTATCTATCTATCTATCTATCTATCTATCTATCTATCTCTATCTATCTATCTATCAGTGTATCTCCATGTGTACTTCGTCCACAGCAATCCCACCAATCAGTCCCATTTACAAAGTTTAGGGCATCTAAACATATTCTTTGTAAATCTTTACAATCATTCCCTGAAAGAACCAAGCAGACCTGTCTTGTTGCACGATCCAAATGTTCTTCAAAACCTGACATTTTCAGCGTGTAACGCTGCTCAGAGGTTCCGGTTAGTTAACTCAAAGAAAGCAGAAAGTGAGGGACATCCGACGTAACTATCCTGTAAATGTACCGTCGTCCATATAGACTAGTGTTTGTTTGATCCATCCATCCATACCCTACTCAGGGCCCTATCTTGCACCCGGCGCAGCTCAAAGACCGACGCAGTTGTCAGTTTCCCGTCCAGCGCCCACGTCGTTTAAATGGCAAATGCACCTGCACCCATCTGTGGCCCATGGTCTTACAGGGAGGTGTGTTCAGGTGCATTCTGGGCGTGCTGGTCTTACAGGGAGGTGTGTTCAGGTGCATTCTGGGCGTGCTGGTCTTACAGGGAGGTGTGTTCAGGTGCATTCTGGGCGTGCTGGTCTTACAGGGAGGTGTGTTCAGGTGCATTCTGGGCGTGCTGGTCTTACAGGGAGGTGTGTTCAGGTGCATTCTGGGAGTATTGCTATCTTGAGGCAGTGGGAAGTGATGGCACCATTGACCAACAAAAACCTGGTCTAAAGTCAATAACGCAGCATTTCATTGTTATTTTAACAGAGCATTAGTAAAATGCTCCTAGGCTCGTGCACAGCACGTGCACACTATGCTTGTTACACACACAGGGACGCACAGCAGCACACACACATGCAGAAGATTACAGATACAAATATTACGGTGCAAATCCTCCATCATAACAGCAATGCTCCAAGGTCCAAACGCGCCTGGCTTTTAAAGGGAATGTGAGATGATCTCTGATTGGTTGATTGCATGTTACGCCCAAAACACACCTCTGATTAATGAAGACACTAAGTACAACCCTTTTGAACCATGCGCAAAAGTGGATTTGTGCACGCCCTAAACGCACCTGCACCAGGCGCTTCACGCCGTGCGCTTAGATCGTTAAAATAGGGCCCTTAGACTACTTTGTTCAGAAATGGATTTGTTATGTGTCAATAACAGCCCGTCTTCATCCAGAAAACAACCGTATGGGTCGATTATGCAAGTTGCTCATAACCTACGTATACCTATTTGTTAGGCGGCGACCTCTTGCAGCTGTAGTCATTTTTGCAAGAGCAAACGACGAAGTGAGGTGACAACTGATACCGTAAGAGCCCCAAATTTCGCATAAAGAGGAAGCTTGGGTGGTAGATGATAGACAATGACGTCTTACTTGCACTTACGTCATTTTAGTAGTTGAAAAAGCTTTGTCCATCATTTTTTACAGGCTATGGTGATAACAAATTCCACCCAAAGTCAACGGTTATGTAAAACAGCAACATGTTTCCTTCAGGGCAGTTTGTAAAAGACCTTTAATAGTATTCAAAGAAGGGAGTAGTCCTTCTACGGTAATGATGTTGTGCAGCTCATTCCATGCCCAGGGTGCATACAAAGACAGTTAAATGAATGTGATTTGTAAAGATGGTGCTGTGGTTGCTAGGCTGAAAGATAAAAGCAGGTAGGTTACCATTTATGAAAGACTTGAAGGTATGTATGTGTATACACGTATGTATGTATGTGTCTGTGTATCTATTTATGTATGTGTATACACGTATAGTAGCTCAGTTGTATAGACGTATAGAGCGTGCACCCATGTATAGAGGTTTACTCCTCGATGCAGCGGCCTCGTGTTCGACTCCGACCTGCAGCCCTTTTCTGCATGTCATTCCCCCCTCTCTCTCCCCTTTCATGTTTTCAGCTGTCCTGTCAAAAATAAATCAATAAAGTGGTAATTTTGCATGATTCTTTGTGGAGAAACTACAGATTAAATCAACTCAACAATTAGTCGTGTTGGTCCACTAAGAATGTCTTTAATCAGGGAAAACGAAGCCTCCAGTGGACAGATGTTGTATCTGCTCCTTGTGCATAAATGTATGTTCATTCTGATGCTTCTGTGATGTTGATATCAAATAAAATCAGGGATGCACCGAATCCAGGATTCAGCTTCAGATTGGGCTGAATATTGGGCTTTTTGACGGGGTTGGGTTTCTGCTGAACCCTACGCTTGCACTCCGCGCTACGCTGGTCGCCGTAATGACGGCGCCATTGATTACAGGAAGGTGTTTACGTAGGTGGAGCTTCAATGCAGCAGGCTGAGAGGAAGTGGAAATGGAACTGGTGAGCAGAAAAAGGGTTGTTTGGCAGTACTTTCAGTCAAAAGAAGGCCATTCAAGTCCAGCTACATGTTCAATCTGCAATGCTGATTAGTCTGGTGGTGGCGAGGACCCTAAACAATACACAACATCACCGCTGTTACAACATCTGGTATGAAACATCTGGAAGTCTGTTGGACTGCACGGGAGATAGAAATCAAATATACAT
>NC_135861.1:819126-826626 GCF_031162955.1 Sander vitreus | reverse complement strand
GACCTGCAGAATTTGGCGCTCTTATACTTCCTCGCCTTACTTCCTGCTATGCTCCCGCCTTCTTTCAGGGGATGGCAGTCTCACATCATCGTGTGTGTTATTATTCATCGCTGTGTTTCAGTGTCAGAGCGCGTTTGCAGAGTCTGAAGATCTGCAGCCTCATTAGAGACGCTGGAAATGTCTCAGACACACACACACACACACACACACGCACACACACACACACACACACACACACACACACACACACACAGAGGATGAGAAATAGGTTACGTACAGTCGGACAACGAGAACAAGGCCACCATGAAGCGTCTACACATCCGTACAGTACGAGGATCTCTGGATGTGACTGACCTACATATGATCTGCTGAATATAACCCTACTCACACACACACACACACACACACACACTCACTCACACACACACACTCACACACACACACACACACACACACACACACACACACACACACACACACACACACACACACACACACACACACACACACATGCATGCACACACACACCAACACACACACACACACACACACACACACACACACACACACGCATGCATGCACACACACACACACACACACACACACACACGCATGCATGCACACACACGGTGGTGCAGAGGGGGAGAAGATTAGTTGAAAGTAGTTTGTAGCGCTCGCGTGTCACTGAAGCAAGGATTATACTGGACGCATCTAAGGTGGCGCTCCCCATCGTGACGTCAAAATGACGTAATATCCTGCGCCCAGCTGTCGTGCACGCCTCTTTCTTTTTCAGCGGCGTGCGACAAAGCGGAAACGGGAGGCCCAAACGGGTTCGCCGACAACCTGATGCCAGGACTCTCAGAGTGACTTTTCTGGTTAACGTCCTGGGTTCAGAGGAGCTCTTCATGGCGAATGAAAGGCTTGATCCCACCAAGGAGCTCATCCAATCAGATCGAAGCGTTGACGTCAACGCTGCTGCCAGTTCTGCCGTCGTTTACCTTTTTTCTTCTCCTTCTAGTCCGCAGAAAGAGCAACGTCTGTAGCCTTTGCTCATTAGCGCCACCTCTGTTCAGGAGAAGACTGCAGCTGGTGTCCACCACCAGCGCGGGTATAAACAGTCACGGCGATCCCATGACGTCACATTTACACGCACCAGCTGGGCTGCGTCCAGTGTAATTCTCTCTTAAGCAGCCGCCACGTGCCCTCTGTGACGGGAAGCGGAGCACACAGACCAAATGTCCTGCTAGATTGTCCTGCTCTCTCTGTACTTCTACAAACCTAAACCTTATACAGTCTATGACCTAGAGACACAACCGTTGCCTCTGCTTGTCGGGTGCGCGGCTGAACGGAGCTCTGGGGGATATTTTAAGGAATCGCAGCAGCTTGCTGGTCTGGTGTCACAGCTGTGTTCCCGTGTCGGGCGGCGCCACAGTGGAACAGTACTGCAGCCACCAGCGTTACAATATAAAAGCACGCCACCCGCCAAACTCAAACATAAAATAAGCAGTGAAAAATATTTTTAGTCAACTGGAGCTGAAACCTTTCCTGACATTTTAGACGCACACACACACACAGACATCCACAGACACACACACACACAGACACACACACACACAGACATCCACAGACACACACACACACACACACACACACACACACAGACACACATCCACACACACACACACACACACACACACACACACACACACACACACACACACACACACACACACACACACACACACACACACACACACACACACACACACACACACACACACACACACACACACACACACACACACACACACACACACACACACACACACACACACACACACACACACACACACACACACACACACTAACTTTTCTTTACTCATCAGTTTCCTGATGTTGAATTCATTTAAATATCCGTCTCTCTTTAAAAACCTCCCATCAGACCTTCATGTCTGATTATAATCCATCAGATCATCATCATCGTCACACAAGGCATGCTGGGTGATTTTTTTATCCGTGCTGGTTTCATTCTCATCAGAATAGAAACACCTGACAGATTAAACCTATGAGAGGCCGCTGTGCTCTTTAATCCCAATAATCCAGGGAACAGCTGGAGCTACAGCTCTCCACACACACATTTTCAGAATGAAGCTCGCACTTCGACAGCTCCCTGAATGTGACATACTTTCACCGTTTTATCTAAAACTGTACCAACGTCTAACCAGCTGCTGTGACTGAATGAATGTTTCTGAGTGGTGGAAGAAGTATCCAGATCCTTTACTTCAGTAAAAGTACAAATACCACATTGTAGAAATACTCTGTTACAAGTTAAAGCGTATCTCTCTCCAAAATGCAACCTAGGGTCTTTCTGTGAATGTACCCGAGTCAAACTTTCATTTAAAAACATATTTAGGACGGAAACGCCACTTTTAAGATGGACCGTATTCTGGTTTTTGGGTCAAATGGCCTTCTGAATGGGAGAGCTAGGGACGCTACGATGCTAGCCTCAAAATATCTATTTTTAAACCACTAAGAAGGCTCGACACAACATGAGACTTTGCTCCAAGTATCACCAGGGACTCTACACCTTAACCACAGCACTGACAACACTGGTTGTGTTCACACAGTTTACTAAAAGGAGGTTTTCAGGAACTCACGTTAGCTGTCGTTGTTTACGCTATCCGCCATTTTCCCAGTCCAAAAATAGGCGATCTCTGAATGTGAATGAACGGACTCCATCGGAGGAAATGTCATCTTATACGAGGCTCCTTTTTCAACTACAAGGTCAATATTGTGTTTCACTAACGACAAAACAATGAATAATCCGTGCATTTATATGGAACTAAGCTTTAGGAGCTTTCCATCTTTACTCTCCTCCCTCGACTATTTCTGACTGGCTCGATAGACGGCGACCGGAAGAACAACAGCTAACGTGAGTTCCTCAAAACCTCTTTTTAGTAAACTCTGTGAACACAACCAGTGTTGTCAGTGCTGTGGTTAAGGTGTAGAGCCCCTGGTGATACTTGGAGCAAAGTCTCATGTTGTGTCGAGCCTTCTTAGTGGTTTAAAAATAGATATTTTGAAGCTAGCATCGTAGCGCCCCTAGCTCTCCCATTCAGAAGGCCATCTGACCCAAAAACCAGAATACGGTCCATCTTAAAAGTGGCGTTTCCGTCATAAATATGCTTTTAAATGAAAGTTTGACTCAGGTACATTCACAAAAAGACTCTAGGTTGCATTTTGGAGAGAGTTAGGCTTTAACGTCGTGCAGTGAGAATGTTACTTAAGTAAAAGCATTTAAGTATCATCAGCAAAATGTAGTTAAAGTATTAAAAGTAAAAACAACTCAATGCAGAACAATCCACGCACGCACACACGCACGCACACTGATACACACACACACACACACTGATACACACACAAACACACTGATACACACACGCACGTGCGCACACACGCATGCGCACACACACACTGATACACACACACACAGACACACACACACACACTGATACACACACAGACACACTGATACACACACGCACGTCGCACACACACACACTGATACACACACAAACACACTGATACACACACGCACGTGCGCACACACGCATGCGCACACACACACTGATACACACACACACAGACACACACTGTTACACACAGACACACACTGATACACACACGCAGAGTTATAATCACACAAACACACTAGCCACTGACCCCATTTATGGCAATCAGACCCACAGGGAAAAACACACACACACACACACACACACACACACACACACACACTCCTTTCAACAGCGTACATAGGCAAAGCAGTCCACTCCCTAAACACACTCCCTTCTATCACACTCTGTACTCTGACCGGTCTTATCAGACAGAGAACGAGCGAGAGAAAGTGAAGGAAAACAGAAAGAGAGAAGGGCGAGAGACATAGCGAGAGAGAGAGGAGAGAGACAGAGAGAGAGACATAGCGAGAGAGACAGAGAGAGAGACAGAGAGAGAGAGAGAGAGAGAGAGAGAGACAGAGAGAGAGAGAGACAGAGAGAGAGAAACCAACAGAAACACTGAGATATGTCAGCTGAACACACACCAACCCAAACCATCCGTCTGTAGAGGTACGACACACACACACACACACACACAGACACACACACACACACACACACACACAGACACACACGGTTCATGTGTTGAATCATTGAATGTCGTAAAAGTCTTTTATTTTGATGCGCGAGCGGCTGAAGGGAGCGAGGCGACAGGAAGTGACAGAGAGAGAGACACGGGGCGAGCGAGCGCGTGTTAATGATGTGTTAATAGCAGCAGATGTCAACCTCACACTGTGACGAGAATCACTTCACATCCTGTTGGAGAGCGAGGAACGCTGCAGAGCCTCCAGATCCATTCACAAGACTAATCAATAGCTCCTTTACCTCCATAGTCTCTCATCGCCAGCTCTATCTCCACAGCGCTGTGGAGTAACCTCTGGCTACACCACAGATGCATTCTGGGATAGGAGAAACAACACTCTGGGTTGTTTGCATTTCTCTACAGTTCTTCTTGATTGCGTTGACGCAGCAGTCAACTCAAACTCCACATTCTTCAAAACAGTTAACACACCGGCCGAAACAGTGGCACTCATGGTCTAAATGACACCTTTTCTTTGCAAAAGGCTCTAACCGTGCCAAAACATTTATTAAATATGCAGCAAAAGAAAATGTTGCCTTCAAACAACACAACTAGTCTCTTGTGTCTTTGTCCTCTTCCATCCATGTTGGCAGAGAACAACACAGACGCTGCACCTTTAAGGCCTGCAGACTGATTGCTAGTTGAAGATATGTGTGAAGGAGCGTCACACAGGCTCCTCTGGTAGCTAAGAGTCTAATCTACCAGTTAGCTCCTCTGGTAGCTAAGAGTCTAATCTACCAGTTAGCTCCTCTGGTAGCTAAGAGTCTAATCTACCAGTTAGCTCCTCTGGTAGCTAAGAGTCTAATCTCCCAGTTAGCTCCTCTGGTAGCTAAGAGTCTAATCTCGCAGTTAGCTCCTCTGGTAGCTAACAGTCTAATCTAGCAGTTAGCTCCTCTGGTAGCTAACAGTCTAATCTACCAGTTAGCTCCTCTGGTAGCTAAGAGTCTAATCTCCCAGTTAGCTCCTCTGGTAGCTAACAGTCTAATCTCCCAGTTAGCTCCTCTGGTAGCTAAGAGTTAATCTACCAGTTAGCTCCTCTGGTAGCTAAGAGTCTAATCTCCCAGTTAGCTCCTCTGGTAGCTAAGAGTTAATCTACCAGTTAGCTCCTCTGGTAGCTAAGAGTCTAATCTACCAGTTAGCTCCTCTGGTAGCTAAGAGTTTAATCTACCAGTTAGCTCCTCTGGTAGCTAACAGTTTAATCTACCAGTTAGCTTCCCTGGTATTTAAGCGTATGGGGCTCTGGATACGTCACCCCGTGTATTGTTGTGATTGGTCGTAGTGTTATCCAATTGCGTGCAGTCAGATTTTCAAACGTATGCTTGGTGCCGCCCCTCAAGTTGGGCCATTTTCATTACTCAGTGCCAGACCCTTAATCTTTCAGATTTGGGTCTGGATTTCCAGGCTACCGCAAGGCTGCAGACTGATGTATGTCCCGCTGTTGGAATCCTCTACAGTGAAACACAGTCACACTTTACACACACACTTTAGCTGTCAGCATTTAAACCGTGTTTAACCAGCTGCTAGCTAACGGTTAACAGTACTCACTACCTAACAAGGAAGCTGGTTTACCTCCTTATCTTATTTACCTACCAACTACTTGCATGCTTCGTTACTAAGCAGCTTAGACCTCCTAGTTACCTAACTTCTTCCTGATTAGGAAGCTTCTTTACCTCGTCATTTCCTAGCTAGGATGCTACCTAACTCAAAGGCTTCCTTACATCGTTACCTTCTTACAAGAGAGGAAACAAGAGAGGAAACAAGGAAACAATAGAAGAAACAAGGAAACAAGAAAGGAGACAAGAGAGGAGACAAGAGAGGAGACAAGGAAACAAGAGAAGAAACAAGGAAACAAGAGAGGAGACAAGAGAGGAGACAAGAGAGGAAACAAGAGAGGAAACTACTAAGGATGCTACCTAACTCAAAGGCTATCTTACATCGTCACCTTCTTACTAGGAAGTATTTTTTTGTACCTGCTTACTTCGTAGGAAACATCTGTAACTGTACTTCCTTACTACAAAATCGTTCTTCACTTCCTCAGTTAGGAAGCCTCTTGTGCCCCTTGCTTTCTGACAGAGATGCAACAAATCCAGTTTTCAGCTTCAGATTGGGCTGAATATTGGGCTTTTTGACAGGGTTGGGTTTCTGCTTCTCCGGGAACCATCACCTTATCGTGGTGGAGAGGTTTGTGTGTCCCTATGAACCTGAGGGCTGTGTTGTCTGGAGCTTTGTGCTCCTGGTAGGGTCTCCCAAGGCAAAGTGGTCTCAGGTGAGGGGCCAGACAAAGAATGGTTAAAAAATCCTATGAAACATCGAGGAAGGGATGAAGTGACCCTGCCCGGAGGAAGCCCGGGGCCCCTGTCTGGAGCCAGGCCCAGATGGAGGGCTCGTCAGCGAGCGTCTGGTGGCCGGGTTTGCCACGGAGCCCGGCCGGGCACAGCCCGAAAAAGCTACGTGGCGGACATCTCTCCATCCCATGGGCCCACCACCTGTGGGAGGAACCGCTGGGGTCACACGGGTGGCAGTGAAGGTCAGGGGCCTCGACGGACCAGACGCTGGCTCTAGGGACGTGGAATGTCACCTCTCTGTGGGGGAAGGAGCCGGGACTTGTGCAGGAGGTGGAGCGCTACCGGTTAGATCTGGTGGGGCTTACCTCTACGTCTTGGTTCTGGAACCATACTCCTGGATAGGGGTTGGACTCTTTTCTTCTCCGGGGTTGCCCAGGGTGTGAGGCGCCGGGCGGGTGTGGGGATACTCACAAGCCCCTGGCTGAGCGCCGCTACGTTGGAGTTTAACCCGGTGGACGAGAGGGTCGCCTCCCTACGCCTGCGGGTTGTGGGAGGGAAAACTCTGACTGTTGTTTGTGCATATGCACCAAACAAGAGTTCGGAGTATTCGGCCTTCTTGGAGACCTTGAGTGGAGTCCTGCATGGGGCTCCAGTCGGGGACTCCATAGGTCTGCTGGGGGACTTCAACGCGCACGTGGGTAATGATGGAGACACATGGAGAGGCGTGATTGGGAGGAACGGCCTCCCTGATCTAAACCAGAGTGGTTGTTTGTTGTTGGACTTCTGTGCTAGTCATGGATTGTCTATAACGAACACCATGTTCGAACATAGGGATGCTCATAAGTGTACTTGGTACCAGAGCACCCTAGGCCAAAGGTCAATGATCGATTTTATAATTGTTTCATCTGATCTGAGGCCGTATGTTTTGGACACTCGGGTGAAGAGAGGGGTGGAGCTGTCAACCGATCACCATCTGGTGGTGAGTTGGGTCAGGGGGGTGGGGGAAGACTCTGGACAGACC
>NC_135861.1:781626-796626 GCF_031162955.1 Sander vitreus | reverse complement strand
CAGGGATCGATAGTTTTTTAGTTAGGGACTTGGAGGAATTGTGCAATAACGACAGATTCACACATTTTTCTTTTGCTTACAGTAAATAAATAATTACAAATCTTAAAATCAAGTTCATAAAGTCACTTTCTTTGCATTCATTTGATTCCCAATTAAGATCCTCTGGTAAGAACGGCTTTCAGTTGTTAATATGGACGTAAAAACTGTTAAAATTGATTAAACAACTGATTAAAACAATCGTTTGACAGCCCTGATTTTAACAGTTATTTTCAGGTTTTATTTTGAGGGTCTTTTAGAGTAATTACATGCTGTCTCAGCTAGCGGTTAGCCGAATTAGCTGTTAGCTAAACCAACGTTAGCTTGCCTGTGGAGGCTAACGGCAGACCGCTACAATCAGCTAGCGGTTAGCCGAATTAGGTGTTAGCTAAACCAACGTTAGCTTGCCTGTGGAGGCTAACGGCAGACCGCTACAATCAGCTAGCGGTTAGCCGAATTAGCTGTTAACTAAACCAACGTTAGCTTGCCTGTGGAGGCTAACGGCAGACCGCTACAATCAGCTAGCGGTTAGCCGAATTAGCTGTTAGCTAAACCAACGTTAGCTTGCCTGTGGAGGCTAACGGCAGACCGCTACAATCAGCTAGCGGTTAGCCGAATTAGGTGTTAGCTAAACCAACGTTAGCTTGCCTGTGGAGGCTAACAGCAGACCGCTACAATCAGCTAGCGGTTAGCCGAATTAGCTGTTAGCTAAACCAACGTTAGCTTGCCTGTGGAGGCTAACGGCAGACCGCTACAATCAGCTAGCGGTTAGCCGAATTAGCTGTTAGCTAAACCAACATTAGCTTGCCTGTGGAGGCTAACGGCAGACCGCTACTATCAGCTAGCGGTTAGCCGAATCAGGTGTTAGCTAAACCAACGTTAGCTTGCCTGTGGAGGCTAACGGCAGACCGCTACAATCAGCTAGCGGTTAGCCGAATTAGCTGTTAGCTAAACCAACGTTAGCTTGCCTGTGGAGGCTAACGGCAGACCGCTACAATCAGCTAGCGGTTAGCCGAATTAGGTGTTAGCTAAACCAACGTTAGCTTGCCTGTGGAGGCTAACAGCAGACCGCTACAATTAGCTAGCGGTTAGCCAAATTAGGTGTTAGCTAAACCAACGTTAGCTTGCCTGTGGAGGCTAACGGCAGACCGCTACAATCAGCTAGCGGTTAGCCGAATTAGCTGTTAGCTAAACCAACATTAGCTTGCCTGTGGAGGCTAACGGCAGACCGCTACAATCAGCTAGCGGTTAGCCGAATTAGCTGTTAGCTAAACCAACGTTAGCTTGCCTGTGGAGGCTAACGGCAGACCGATACAACTACGACCGGAAGCTTGGAACAGATCGCGCAGTGTCGTAAATCCTCGTACAACAGCGCATGCACGAACATCTTGCGCAGCGCAGAACGGATCGTGTACCGACAGTTACAAAAAACTCACGGGGTTGTCGCTCTGGGACGCGTCGCTCTGGGACGGGCGAGTCTAATGCTGGGAGTTTAAAAAAATTACAGTATACTCACTACAGAAAACTAGGCTACACCACCATACGCGGAGTTTGCGGGGGCTCCCCCTGCTGGCAGAAACAGGTAATTGCATTGTTTAAAAAATAAGTGGAATAATTACTTCTGGCATGACCAGATATGTTATAAATATTTTAAATAACACAAAACAACCAAATAGTGGTAGGTAATACATCTGATTACATATAGGCCTCCTGGTTTAGTAAAAAAACTGTTTTTTCAGGGCTCTGCCTCTCACCTGAGACCATATGCAGGACGCAGAAATGCTGGACATCTTACCGTGCCAACGTTGTAATAAAGGCTGCCTAAATGCCATGTATATACATTTGCTGTCAGCTTACTAATTGATTGCGCGTTTTGTGTAGATTTGGACTTTTATACGTTTTATTCCACATTGTTTAAGCGGCGAGGTGGATCTCCTGATCGCTGTGGATTACTTTTTTTTCGTGTCATTGGATTACGGCAAAATACTTTTCTCTCAACGTGTCTTAACGTTTTATGGTGTGATTGAGCTTCATTTCTGCGTTTGGAGAGGCGTCTCAACAGACTGGAGGTCCAACACGGACTGTTCACTGTTACATTTTAGTTGAATGTAAGTGTCGCGACACAGTGATGGCGCAGTGGATACGACACATGCCTTTGGTGTGGGGGTGTGGGGGTTCAATTCCCACTGCAATACATCAACCAATGTGTCCCTGAGCAAGACACCTAACCCCTAGTTGCTCCACAGGTGTGTGACGTCTGACATATATAGCAATTGTAAGTCGCTTTGGATAAAAGTGTCAGCTAAATGACATGTAATAATGTAATGGGACGTCCCACCACCGTCTGTCTGTCGCGTTCCAAGACAGCCGTGCCGTGATTGGATTTCATAAAGGCGAATTGTTAAAAATAAACATATATGTTTATTTAGCATGTTTGTTTTGTCCATATGTGCTCGTGCTGTGTTCCCCAGTGGTAGGCCAGGTCTCAGCTGTCACAATTTTTCATATTTTTTTTGCCCCCCCCTGGCTCGAATGTCAAACTCCGCTTATGTACACCACTGATTATTTTGACAGTTGGTGGTTATGATTTAGGCTGACTGTGTCTCCCTGTCTGTGGTCCTCCAGCGGACATCCTGGTCTACATCAACGACAGCTGTGTGTTGGGTCGCTCCCATAAAGAGGTGGTGGAGATGCTGAAGTCGGTGCCGATGGGTCAGAGTGTGGACGTGGTGCTGAGGAGAGGCTACCCGATGCTTTATAACCCTGATGGATGTCCCAAACAGAGCCTGGAGACGGTGCGGTACATATTTACTGTTTACGTCAGGGGTCTCCAACAAGTAGCTCTTGGCCCCGTTCGTTATTTTAAAGTAACCCTTAGATGAAGAAAGGTTGGAGATCCCTGGTTTACGTCTTCTTACAACTTTAATTCTCCAACAGTATGAATTACTAACCTTGTATCTTCTATCTGACTTTTTAACCATTTCAACAGCCACAGACTCCCAGCGAGCCTCCAAACCCCCCCAATGTGAACCGCAGCCTGACGCACCTCACCTACAGCCGGACGCCAGACGCCAACGGCAGCACGCCAGGTATGGAAAGATCACCCGTCTGTTTTAGCCAGAAACTCAAGTTTTAGAATATTTCTTTGGGGCCATTTTAGGCCTTTATTATATAGGACAGCTCAATTCAATTCATTTTATTTATAGTATCAAATCATAACAGGAGTTAGCTCGAGACACTTTACAGATAGGGTAGGTCTAGACCACACTCTATAGTTTACAAAGCCCCAACAATTCCAGTAATTCCCCCAAGAGCGAGCATTTAGCGAGGAAGAACTCCCTTTTAGGAAGAAACCTCGACAGACCCAGGCTCTTGGTAGGAGGTGTCTGACGGTGCTGGTTGGGGGTGTGATGAACAGTGGCAATAATAGTCACAATAAAGATAATGGATCAGAGACTAGAAATAGTAGTCATAGTAGTTCATGTCATAGCAGGGCACTGCAGGGTGTTACAGGATGTAGCGTGGGACAGCAGAGCATAGCAGGACGTAGCAGGGCACCGCAGAGCATAGCAGGACACAGCAGGACACTGCAATGCACAGCAGAGCATAGCAGGACGTAGCAGGACGCAGCAGGACGTAGCAGGACGCAGCAGAGCGTAGCAGGACGCAGCAGGGCACAGCAGAGCATAGCAGGACGTAGCAGGACGCAGCAGGACGTAGCAGAACGCAGCAGGACGTAGCAGGACGCAGCAGGGCACAGCAGAGCATAGCAGGACGTAGCAGGACGCAGCAGGACGTAGCAGGACGCAACAGGGCACAGCAGAGCATAGCAGGACGTAGCAGGACGCAGCAAGACGTAGCAGGGCACAGCAGAGCATAGCAGGACGTAGCAGGGCACGGCAGAGCGTAGCAGGGTGTAGCAGGGTGTAGTAGGGAGTGCTACTAGGAGTCCTAGTCCAAGGAAACATGCTGGGCGAATAAAACATAAGGACTCCGGGGAGTACACTCAAGACTACAGCTAGGTTAGTAACAAGCATTTCTGGGACAAGGATGCACACAAATGGACACAGATGGAAAGAGAGAGGAGAGAGAAGCTCAGTGTGTCAAAGGAAGTCCCCCGTAGTCTAGAACTATAACAGCATAACTAAGAGAGACAGGTTAAAGAGAGGAGCCTGGTCGGGCTAGAACTCTCCCCAACCGGATCGGGCTGTACTGGCCTGTCTCCCTCTACTCTGATTATATTATTGATTATATGGTAGATGAATCTGACGACTATGACGGGAAGCAGGTGGGCCGGGCTCGGCGGACGCTGCAACTCCTCACTCCCTAACTATAAGCTTTATCAAAGAGGAGGGTTTTCAGTTTATTCTTAAATGTGGTGACGGTCTGCCCGTCACAGCTGAAGATGTGGAAGGGGAGAGAGAGAGAGAGAGGGGGAATGACATGCAGCAAAGGGGCGCAGGTTGGAGTCGAACCTGCGGCTGCTGCAACAAGGACTGAGCCTTTGTACAACTTCTTTCCAACTTGGAAAGCTGCAGGAAATTCTGCATCCGCATATTCTGTGTGTCCCTGTTAATCAGTTAACAGCCTGATGATTACTGACTCCTTCACTCTGACATTCAGGACCGGGCCAAACCCCGCCCTCCTACGCTGCTCCACCAATGACGAACGGGCTGACAGGCCCACCGACCCCCACTTCCTCTGACCCCCCCCTGGGTCCACCCCCCCTTCCAGAGAGGACAGCAGCCATTAATCACAGTGACTCTGATGGCATACTGTCCAACGCTGGAACACGAAGGTGAGAGGAGTTTCAGGGCCCTGTTTTAACGATCTGAGGTCACGGCGTGAAGCGCCTGCTGCAGGTGTGTTTAGGGCGTGTCCTAATCCACTTTTGCTAGTTTGACGGCGGTAAAAAGGGTCCGTGTGCCGGGCGCATGGTTCTAAAGGGTTGTACTTAGTGTCTTCATTAATCAGAGGTGTGTTTTGGGCGTAACATGCAATCAACCAATCAGAGATCATCTCCCATTCCCTTTAAAAGCCAGGCGCGTTTGGACCTTGGAGCATTGCTGTTATGATGGAGGATTTGCACCGTAATATTTGTATTTGTAATCTTCTGCATGTGTGTGTGCTGCTGTGCGATTGAACGCAGAATGCACCTGAACACACCTCCCTGTAAGACCAGCACGCCCAGAATGCACCTGAACACCTCCCTGTAAGACCAGCACGCCCAGAATGCACCTGAACACACCTCCCTGTAAGACCAGCACGCCCATTGGCGCACAGATGGGCGCAGGTGCATTTTCTGTTTAAACAACGTGGACGCTGGACAGGAAACTGACAACTGCGTCGGTCTTAAACTAGCAAAGACACTTGCGTCGGGCTTTGCGCTGCGCCATGTGCAAGATAGGGGCCATCTTAACACGGTGTATTATGGTGTCCCTCAGGGAAGCTGATTGGGGCCACTGCTTTTCTCTACTTATATTTATGTGCAGCTTCTTATAAACAAAGTCAACTCAATATTGCTGCTTAGATATGTTCTAGTTTCCTCTCTCCTCTGTGACAGTAAACTGAATATCTTAGTTGTGGACAAAACAAGACATTTGAGGACGTCATCTCCGCTGATCAGCATCATCAGAAAGATTTCAATGATTTAAAAAATGGTCCGCCAGAGTCTATGATCATAACATCCATGACAACAGTCGCTTATAGTTGGCAACGGCCTCTTATACAGAAAAAGCTGACCGTAGAATGCCGTGATCGACTAATTATAATCAAGTATTCAACAACGCTGTATAATAACAACCTGTAAAGCTGCCAAGATCTCATCCATGCCTTATACCACCTACAAAGCTCAGATTGGTCGTCTGTGTTTCACGTCAACGAAAACACAAGCTCTATTATTATACCAATGAACAAATCTGAATTGTGGGCGGTTATTCCGAGTACTGGAACCAGGGTGCTAATGAAGGTATTAGTAGTAATTGATAGAAGTTTCTGAAGTTTGTTTGTATAACTTGTCTTCTCCTGCTCCCTGCAGATCTTCTCTGATTCGCTTCAACAGCAGCACTCTCCCCGCCTTCTCTTCCTCCTCCCTCCTCCACCATCAGAGCTCCAAGTCTTCAGAGAGTGACCTGTCTACGTCAACGCTCCCCATCTCCTCCTCCACACTCCCCATTTCGTCCTCGTCCTCCCACACTCTGTCCAAACTGCCCCTCTCTCAGCCAGAGACCGGCCTGCTCCAAAACTCCACCAGCCCCACTACCGCTAACAACTCCACTTCCTCCACACCTCCTGGGGCTCCTGTGCAACGCCCGCCGATGCCCCAGACTTGCCTCGCCCTGACCCCACCCAAAGACGTCCCAACCTGCGGCTTTAATGGCTGTCCAGCCAATCACCAAGCACCCTCCCCACCCTCCCAAAGAAATCCCGGGCTGGTGCTCCCCCTCGGGGCAGGGTCGCCGGGCTCAGCTCGGAGTGGGGAGCTTGTACCGGTGGCCCTTGGGCGAAGCGAGAGTGGGGGGCTTGGGTTCAGCGTGATGGCCGGGGGGCAAGGAGGTCAGCTAGCGGTGGTAAGGCGGGTCTGGGATCGAAGGCACTGCCCCTCGCTGCAGCCAGGGGACGCCATAGTGAAGATCAATGGGGCGGACGTACAGAGCCTCAGTTTCTCCCAGGTGCGTGATCTCATTTTTGCTGTGGGACCATTGGGCTGACCCCTGCACAGCAGGTGTAGCCAGTTAAAAGGTACATTCCTTGGCACATCCGCTTCGCGAATGGTCTGCATACGTTACGGGTGCAGTGTAGCCAAAGCGTTACACCAGGATGGAAAATCTTCTGAAACAGGATTTAACATACATGGCACCATTTCCATTTAAACTTATTTTAAATGAATGATAACCATTGGTGCATTTCTTTCCTCAGGTCCAGAGAGTCCTGCAAGAACACACCAACCAGGGAGAGGTGGTACTACTGGTCTACAGAGGAGGTACTACTGAACCCCCTAACTCGAATCCATTCAATAGTCGTGTTTCCATAAACATAATTTTATGCACATGGAAATTTGATAAAACAACCTCAAAAGGGCAAAAAAGTTTGAGGTGGTTTTTGCCTTTGTGGAAAAAGAGTCGATGCTCTACGTAATTGGGATATGGAAATTACTTCGCTACATCAGAACTTATTTAGCAAACGTTTAACTCCCCGGACTGATCGGCTGTTCCTGGATATTCCCGTAACGCGTCTTCGTCTCTGAAGAGCCTGAAACATGGCCGATATTAGCTGACATCAAAGAACAATTAAACCAAATTCCAGAAGACCTTTCTTCATGTTTCTTTGTAGATGTTTAGATGGTCAAGTTGACTAGTTTTGTTTCTGGTTAGCAACCTCTACTTCTTCAACTCAGTTTAGTGGCAGATTACAGCTATGCGTAGCCTATAGCGCCAACTTCTGACCTACTTGCTGTAGCTGTTTATTCGCATAGCCAGCTCTACCTCCACAGCGCTGTAGAAGAAGGTCTGGCTACACTACAGATGCATTCTGGGATAAGAGAAAACCACGCTCTGGGTTGTTTGCATTTCTTTAAACCAATCACAACGGTCTTGGGCGGCGCTAAGCTCTGGATGCAGCGACGGTGGCTCTGCTAAATATTCTCAAGAAGGAACTTGTTCTGGTGGAACATTTGCAAGAAAAACTCCTCATACGATATTAAATGAAGTTAACTGTTGACACAATACAGTAACGTGAGATATTTAAATGAGCTGATACATGGTTAAACCTCATTATCTCTTACCAGTGTATCTCCGTGTGGACTTCGTCCACAGCAATCCCACCAATCAGTCCCAAAACCTCCCAGTTAGAGAGGAAATGACCTAAACATATTCTTTATACATCTTTACAATCATTCCCCCAAAGAACCGAGCAGGTCTGACTTGTTACACCGTCCACATCTTCTTCAAAACATGACATTTTCAGCGTGTAGCTCGCTAGCTCGAAGTTTGTTGTTGTTTCCCGAAGGAAGGGGAGGGATGTCAGGCAATTATCCTGGAAATGTACTTCTTTTGATCGAGACTCATTCGCTCCGAACCAGTTGATGGAAACGCGGCTAATTCACATTTCTAAAAGTTTGCTTAAAATTCGCTTGACAATTACATGTAAAAACCATAGACTGTAAATATTAATGGACAGAGCATGTGTGACGTTTGGTTTGTGGAGATCTGCTGAGTCGTCAAGTTTGCCGTTACGGGCGCAGCCATCCTGGTTGAGGATGTGACGATTTTAGACGAGAGGGAGGAGAGAGGGAGGAGGGAGGAGAGAGGAGAGAGGGAGGAGAGAGGGAGGAGAGAGGAGAGAGGGAGGAGGGAGGAGAGAAGGAGAGAGGAGAGAGGAGAGAGGGAGGAGAGAGGAGAGAGGGAGGAGGGAGGAGAGAGGAGAGAGGGAGGAGAGAGGGAGGAGAGAGGGAGGAGGGAGGAGAGAGGGAGGAGAGAGGGAGGAGGGGGAGGAGGAGAGAGGAGGGAGGAGGAGAGGAGAGAGGGAGGAGAGAGAGAGAGGGAGGAGAGGAGGAGAGAGGGAGGAGGAGGAGGAGGAGAGGGAGGAGGAGGGAGGAGAGAGGAGAGGAGGAGGAGAGGGGTGAGGGAGGAGGAGGGAGGAGAGAGGGGGAGGAGAGAGGAGAGAGGGAGGAGAGAGAGGGAGGAGAGGGAGGAGGAGGAGGAGAGGGAGGGAGGAGGAGGAGAGGAGAGGGAGGGAGAGGGAGGAGTGAGGGAGGAGAGAGAGGAGGAGAGAGGGAGGAGAGAGGGAGGAGAGAGGAGGAGGGAGGAGGAGAGAGGGAGGAGAGAGGGAGGAGAGAGAGAGGAGGAGGAGGAGAGAGGGAGGAGAGAGGAGGAGGGAGGAGGAGAGAGGAGGAGAGAGAGGGAGGAGAGAGGGAGGATAGAGGGAGGAGGGAGGAGGAAGGAGAGAGGAGAGAGGGAGGAGAGAGGGAGGAGGGAGGAGGAAGGAGAGAGGAGAGAGGGAGGAGAGAGGAGAGAGGGAGGAGAGAGGGAGGAGGGAGGGGGGAGGAGAGAGGGAGGAGGGAGGAGAGAGGAGTGAGGGAGGAGTGGGGGAGGAGAAAGTGAGGAGTGAGGGAGGAGTGAGGGAGGAGAGAGGGAGGAGAGAGGGAGGAGAGAGGGAGGAGTGAGGGAGGAGAGAGGGAGGAGAGAGGGAGGAGGGAGGAGGAATGAGGGAGGAGAGAGGGAGGAATGAGGGAGGAGAGAGGGAGGAGAGAGGGAGGAATGAGGGAGGAGTGAGGGAGGAGAGAGGGAGGAGTGAGAGGGAGGAGAGAGGGAGGAGAGAGGAGAGAGGGAAGAGTGAGGGAGGAGAGAGGGAGGAGAGAGGGAGGAGTGAGGGAGGAGAGAGGGAGGAATGAGGAGAGAGGGAGGAGAGAGGGAAGAGAGACGGAGGAGTGAGGAGGAGAGAGGGAGGAGAGAGAGAGGGAGGAGGGAGGAAAGAGGAAGGAGAGACGGAGGAGGGAGGAGGAGAGAGGGAGGAGGGAGGAGAGTGAGGGAGGAAAGAGGAGGAGGGAGGAGAGTGAGGGAGGAGTGAGGGAGGAAAGAGGGAGGAGAGAGGGAACAGAGACGGAGGAGTGAGGAGGAGAGAGGAAGGAGAGACGGAGGAGGGAGGAGGAGAGAGGGAGGAGGGAGGAGAGTGAGGGAGGAAAGAGGAAGGAGAGACGGAGGAGTGGGGGAGGAGCTGCTTACACTCTACGTTATGTTACACATTTTCACTGGCAACCACATCATACAGTCCTTCCAGAAAAATGTTTTTTTGTGATTGTTTTGGGCAAAAATCCTTAATTATGCGTCACGTTTTCTTAACAAATGCGATGGAATATGCAGGATATTTATGCGAGTCTCCCCCTGCTGGACTTCAGATAGAAAGCAGGTTTAAGGAGTCTCCCCCTGCTGGACTTCAGATAGAAAGCAGGTTTAAGGAGTCTCCCCCTGCTGGACTTCAGATAGAAAGCAGGTTTAAGGAGTCTCCCCCTGCTGGACTTCAGATAGAAAGCAGGTTTAAGGAGTCTCCCCCTGCTGGACTTCAGATAGAAAGCAGGTTTAAGGAGTCTCCCCGTGCTGGACTTCAGATAGAAAGCAGGTTTAAGGAGTCTCCCTGCTGGACTTCAGATAGAAAGCAGGTTTAAGGAGTCTCCCCTGCTGGACTTCAGATAGAAAGCAGGTTTAAGGAGTCTCCCTGCTGGACTTCAGATAGAAAGCAGGTTTAAGGAGTCTCCCTGCTGGACTTCAGATAGAAAGCAGGTTTAAGGAGTCTCCCCTGCTGGACTTCAGATAGAAAGCAGGTTTAAGGAGTCTCCCCTGCTGGACTTCAGATAGAAAGCAGGTTTAAGGAGTCTCCCTGCTGGACTTCAGATAGAAAGCAGGTTTAAGGAGTCTCCCCTGCTGGACTTCAGATAGAAAGCAGGTTTAAGGAGTCTCCCCTGCTGGACTTCAGATAGAAAGCAGGTTTAAGGAGTCTCCCCTGCTGGACTTCAGATAGAAAGCAGGTTTAAGGAGTCTCCCCTGCTGGACTTCAGATAGAAAGCAGGTTTAAGGAGTCTCCCCTGCTGGACTTCAGATAGAAAGCAGGTTTAAGGAGTCTCCCCTGCTGGACTTCAGATAGAAAGCAGGTTTAAGGAGTCTCCCCTGCTGGACTTCAGATAGAAAGCAGGTTTAAGGAGTCTCCCCTGCTGGACTTCAGATAGAAAGCAGGTTTAAGGAGTCTCCCCGTGCTGGACTTCAGATAGAAAGCAGGTTTAAGGAGTCTCCCCGTGCTGGACTTCAGATAGAAAGCAGGTTTAAGGAGTCTCCCCGTGCTGGACTTCAGATAGAAAGCAGGTTTAAGGAGTCTCCCCCTGCTGGACTTCAGATAGAAAGCAGGTTTAAGGAGTCTCCCCCTGCTGGACTTCAGATAGAAAGCAGGTTTAAGGAGTCTCCGCATTTGCAGCACTTCGCCGAACCAGATGCTTTGTCCCTTAATATTAACAGTCTATGGTAAACACGGGTATTAATGACTATCATTTATAGCAACTGATTACAGGGCACCAATACAAACATGAGTAGTGTTGAAACAACAAAAAGCATTAATAACTTTCTCCCTTCCCCAGGTCCGATGTCTTCCCCAGTCGTCACCCCTAACCTCTACAAGCCCCTTCCCTCCCCACACGGCCTGGCCACCCCTTCTTCCTCCCACCCCTCGACTTCAGCCGACTTGCCTTCCCCGTCCACGGGTGCCTTGGTGGGGGGCGTCCCCCCACTCAGCCAGGCTGGCTTGGTCCTGGAGAGTCCCCAGGAGGGGCACCTACCAGCCGCAGGGACCCACCAAGGTAACCGCGCTGATCGAGTTCCACATTGAAATAAAACGGAAAGAAAGGCCATTGAACTGTTTCTCGTGGTCATTTGATTGGTACACAACAAAATGGCAATTGTTGTTAGTTGTCATAGTGACAATAAGCATCAGTGGGGCCGTAAACTGTGTCGCAGCTCGCTGGGAGGAGAGCTGCCCGACGCAGCTCAGGAGAAGTTCTCGGAGTTGCAGGGAGAGAGGAGGGACAGTTAGACCCAGCAGCAGTGGGTCAGCGGACCGCTAACGTTAGACCCAGCAGCAGTGGGTCAGGGGACAGCTAACGTTAGACCCAGCAGCAGTGGGTCAGGGGACAGCTAACGTTAGACCCAGCAGCAGTGGGTCAGCGGACCGCTAACGTTAGACCCAGCGGCAGTGGGTCAGGGGACAGCTAACGTTAGACCAAGTGGCAGTGGGTCAGGGGACAGCTAACGTTAGACCCAGCAGCAGTGGGTCAGCGGACCGCTAACGTTAGACCCAGCAGCAGTGGGTCAGCGGACCGCTAACGTTAGACCCAGCAGCAGTGGGTCAGCGGACCGCTAACGTTAGACCCAGCGGCAGTGGGTCAGGGGACCGCTAACGTTAGACCCAGCGGCAGTGGGTCAGGGGACCGCTAACGTTAGACCCAGCCGCAGTGGGTCAGCGGACCGCTAACGTTAGACCCAGCAGCAGTGGGTCAGGGGACAGCTAACGTTAGACCCAGCAGCAGTGGGTCAGAGGACAGCTAACGTTAGACCCAGCAGCAGTGGGTCAGAGGACAGCTAACGTTAGACCCAGCAGCAGTGGGTCAGGGGACCGCTAACGTTAGACCCAGTGGCAGTGGGTCAGCGGACCGCTAACGTTAGACCCAGCTGCAGTGGATCAGGGGACCGCTAACGTTAGACCCAGCGGCAGCGGGTCAGGGGACCGCTAACGTTAGACCCAGCGGCAGCGGGTCAGGGGACCGCTAACGTTAGACCCAGCGGCAGTGGGTCAGCGACCGCTAACGCAGACCCAGCAGCAGTGGGTCAGGGGACCGCTAACGTAGACCCAGCGGCAGTGGGTCAGGGGACCGCTAACGTTAGACCCAGCGGCAGTGGGTCAGGGGACCGCTAACGTTAGACCCAGCGGCAGCGGGTCAGGGGACTGCTAACGTTAGACCCAGCAGCAGCGGGTCAGGGGACCGCTAACGTTAGACCCAGCGGCAGTGGATCAGGGGACCGCTAACGTTAGACCCAGCGGCAGTGGGTCAGCAGACCGCTAACGTTAGACCCAGCGGCAGTGGGTCAGGGGACCGCTAACGTTAGACCCAGTGGCAGTGGATCAGGGGATCGCTAACGTTAGACCCAGCAGCAGTGGGTCAGAGGACAGCTAACGTTAGACCCAGCAGCAGTGGGTCAGGGGACCGCTAACTTTAGACCCAGCGGCAGTGGGTCAGGGGACAGCTAACGTTAGACCCAGCGGCAGTGGGTCAGCGGACCGCTAACGTTAGACCCAGCAGCAGTGGGTCAGGGGACCGCTAACGTTAGACCCAGCCGCAGTGGGTCAGCGGACCGCTAACGTTAGACCCAGCAGCAGTGGGTCAGGGGACAGCTAACGTTAGACCCAGCAGCAGTGGGTCAGAGGACAGCTAACGTTAGACCCAGCAGCAGTGGGTCAGGGGACCGCTAACGTTAGACCAAGCAGCAGTGGGTCAGGGGACCGCTAACGTTAGACCAAGCAGCAGTGGGTCAGAGGACCGCTAACGTTAGACCCAGCAGCAGTGGGTCAGGGGACCGCTAACGTTAGACCCAGCAGCAGTGATTTCAACCGATGCCGTCATTCTTAAAACATGTAGCAATGCATTCCACAGTCTAGGAGCGACTGTTTCAAAGGCTCCTAGCCACCTTTTGTAGATGTAGCCTCAATCTGACCCCTCTTTGTTTTCCAGGGGCCCCTCCCGCCCAGACGCCAAACGGGCCCCCAGCCGCAGCCCTGATCCAGAGCACCAGCTTCCTGGACTCGGTTCCAGTGACGCTGAACTTGGAGCCACGTGATCTGCTGGGTGTGGAGGAGAGCGCCGGGGGCCCTCCTTCCACCAGAGGGGGGGGCGCCTTGGGAGCCATAGCCAAGGATGGGAGAGGAGGAGTAAAGACAGTGGAAGTGGAGCTGAGGAGAAGGTCGGGAGAAGGATTTGGATTCGTCATCGCCTCTCAGGAAGTGACCAACGGGGGTGAGTCTTTGCTGATGGAGACTACATGTCACGTGCTCTGGTTTATTGGCATTTCTTTAAACCAATCACAATCATCTTGGGAGGTGCTAAGCTCCGGACGGAGCCACGGTGCCTCTGCTAAATAGTCTCAGGAAGGAGCTTGTTTTGGTGGAACGTGTGGACGTTCAAAAGTAGTTCAACAGAAAACTCAGGTTGGACAGGTAAGATAAGAAAAAATCTTTATTGTCTGTTCACACAGAAGATTTTCTTGCATCGTCTGCTCCAATAATCAACAGATACCATTAAAAAACATCTGTATGGTCACCCAACAAACATCTGACACACATTTCCGTCACGCACGCACGCACATGACTGCATGGTTCGGCCATACAGTCGGAGACATTGAAAACAAGTCAGTTAAGTCGATTGAAAGGTTGTTCAGAAGACGGGACTTCCTCTTGGAACCTTTATTAAGATTGACGGAGTATCTGTTTAGATTTCGACACACACTAAGTGCATGAATGCCACAGTGTGGGTCTACCTGTGAACACACACGTGCTAAAGTGTTGTGGTCTTTAGCAGCTAAAGAACACACAAGTTGGTGTTGGTAGAGACTCTAAGAACAGATCAGTCATGTTTGTTTGTTCATTATGTGGCTGTAGTGAGCTCTGCAGCCTGCAGGGGGCGCTGACGGCTCTGTGCATGTGTGTTCACACACAGTACAGTTGTAACGAGTCTGGTTGATTAAAGCAGCAGCTGAGCTTCTGTGTTTGTTTCACTGAGTCAACGGCATTCAACTGGAAGGTTAACGGCACAGTTAAAGAGACCTCAAACGCATCGCCTCCTCTGAAACAGAAATAATAATCTCCTCCGTTACTGTGTGTGTGTGTGTGTGTGTGTGTGTGTGTGTGTGTGTGTGTGTGTGTGTGTGTGTGTGACTGTGTGTGTGTGTGTGTGTGTGTGTGTGTGTGTGTGTGTGTGTGTGTTTTATCTGCTCTCTGTTGGCCACGCCCCCTCCTTTTCCAGCTGTCTCTCTCTCTCTCACTCTCTCTAGCTCATACTCAGTCTCGCTTTTCTCAGCTTTCAGAGGCACAACCTGCCTCACACAGAGACAGGCAGAGAGAGAGAGAGAGAGAGAGAGAGAGAGAGAGAGAGAGAGAGACAGACAGACAGACCGTGCAGTTGTAGTTTGCTTGTTTCTAGTCTGTTCATCATGTTGGAGCGACTGCAGTCGGCGCTGAAAACTGTGAAGGACTCCAAACGTAAGTCCCTCTGTGTGTGTGTGTGTGTGTGTGTGTGTGTGTGTGTGTGTGTGTGTGTGTGTGTGTGTGTGTGTGTGTGTGTGTGTGTGATGTTTCCTCCTATCAGCACTGGCATTGAAGTTATGTCTTCATAATATTTTGGCCTGAGGTTCATACTTGTGCGTTGGTGTGTGC